>NC_143488.1:56256112-56301907 GCF_027475165.1 Benincasa hispida | reverse complement strand
TCACTGACTGGTTTCTTCTTCTGGAGTTGGTCCAAATAGTCTTGGACGACTCTGATACCACTTTGGTATCAAACTAAACTTGAATTTTTTTTATCAAATGAATTCCTCTCATTTTGAGAGAGGAGGATCTTATATATAAAGGAAATTAGTTACCAGATGTTTAACTAACTATTATAACAACTAACAATTAGCTAACAACTTATAATTAACTAATTCCTTCCTAATTATTTACAAAAAGGATTCTTTCGGCCCTTACACTATACACTCTCATGATAAAAACAAAATACCAAAATTTAATACCATTCGTTTGTTTTTTATTATTTCTATCAGAATTGTCTCTTATTTGATTTTAAAATTTTCATTTGAGTTGAATTTTTATATGTCAAGTAACTTGTTCACCATGTCTTAATTTTTTTTGGATTAAAAAACATGTGGATTTGGATTCAAATAAGATTTTTAAAAGATTAAAAACCAGATTGAAAATTTTCTAAAACAATAGGGACACCTTTAAATTTATCACTAATTTTTTTTTTTGGAACTTTTTATCACTAAAGTTGTAAATAATTATTTCATACATGTCGTAACAACTAAATTTCTCCTCGGATATAAGTACATCTAATTACTAGCTATCAATTTTTTCTGGTAAAATATGGAACAAAAAATTTGAACCTCAAATCTTTAGGTCAGAGTACATACTTTATGTTCGTAGACCTATACTCACTTTAACAATCATCACCTTTTATTACAAACAGATCTACTCATCGACTTTGCGCCTTTTTTTTAAAATATATTACGCAATAGAGCCATTAAACAGAACATTGATTTTGATGAACAGTGGAAATTAAAAGTTTGTTTTATTATGGAAATGCGTTAGAGAATAACAGCGATTAGGAGGAGCTCTTGAAGAAGTGAGATTGAAAAGCCTTTTGTTTGATAACTGAAACTTGCTAGAAGTGCTTGTTGATGCTTCTTCTGCTTCTGCTTCTTGAGATTGACAAATTTTGGTGACGGGCACACTTATTTCCCCAGCCAAAGCCTCTGCCTCAGCTTGTGTTTTGATTATTTGATCAAAACAAATGTATCTTCCATGTGCCTCGTTTTCTCCCATTGCCTCGTACACGCTCACGTGTGTCTCAGCTAATCTTCGCAGGCTTATTGTTGCCAATAGTCCTTGCTCGTACATCTCTTGCGCTCCTGATATTAATTAGAAGTGACAGAGATCGAGAACTATGAAAGTTACTGACTAAAACAGGGCATTTTAATTTCAAAATTGAGAAAACTATGAAAGTTATGTGACAGAAAAAGCTAGAACTTTTATTACATTCTAATATTAATCCTATCCTTAATATGTTAGTTAAAAAGAAATTAAGTTGTAGAGATTGAACAAAAGGAAAAGGAAAAAAAACAACAGAAAAAAAAAATGTACCTTTGAGATATGCCAATGTTGCAGTTGAATTTCTCATACAAAGGTCAGGAGCTGTTACCAAGCCAGAACAAATAGTGAGTAACTTTATATCTCTATCTTTTGCAATTCTCCATGCTGCCTTCTCTGCCTTTAGCTTCCCCAAAGCATACCATAGCTTCAAATATTCCAAACAAAGTATCAATATAAATTGTCTTCTTCAAAACCACATACATCTCAAACCGAGTACAAAGATAAATTGCTTGTTTAAATATTACTTCATCTTTACTTTTAATTTTGATTCATTTTGGTCAATACTTTCAAAATATTCAATATGGTTTTTATACTTTTAACCTTGTTCAATTTAGGTATTGAACTTTTAAAAATGATCATTTTTTAAAAAAAAATAAATAGAATTGAAAATGAAAGTATCAAAATGGTCATTTTTACAATGACCAAAGTATTGAACTAATATGAATTAAAGACGACTAATGTAGTGTTTAAATTTTATAAATAATACCATCTCTTTGAAATTCATCTCCATTTTCTTATATGCATACGACATGTTTCAAATAATTCACTTTTTAAAGTACACAATATTGGTGTGATGTATTGAAATTCACTTTTTATTTATGTGTGGACCAAATAAGTACAAATGAATTCATTTTAGTAGATGTTATTTTTTAAAAACATTACACCATAAAAAAATAATAACAAAGTAAAAGAAAGAAGATACATGGTCCTAGAGGAGACAAAAAAGTCTAACCACTTATAAAAAATATCCAAGAGAAAGACAACGATAAAGTAGAAAAGTGGGGACTAGAAATTAAATTCTCAATTTGTAACAACACTAAAGGTATGGTTGGAAATACCTATCCTAAAAAAATATATATGGTTGGAAATAATTTTCAAATAAGTAACTTCACTTTTACCATCTTTAAAATCACTGTAAAATATGCCTTTAATAATTTAAATTTAATTTAATATTTAGTTTTACACAATCAATATAATGTTCATACCATTAAAATTGATTTAATTATTAATTAAAAACAAATTTCAAAGTGATTTCAAGCTTGATAAAAGTGATTTTAACCATTTCAAAATTACTTTTAAACATGCTCTAAGGAGTTGATGACTATTTAACTTCAAGGTTTTTTTCTTAGCGATTGTTCTATTCTTGAATTACAAGAGCTAACTACATACATGAGTGATCGTTTCTTAAAAAAATTGTAGTCTTAGTTCATGAAGTTTGATTTAGATTGCATTTAAGTTTGAGTTTTCAAACTCAACAATTTAATCCATGAGATTTCCATTTGGTATCATTTTTTTTTTTTTTTTTTTTTTGTCTTTCCATCAAGTTTTTTCGTTAATTAATAACAAAAAGCTGACATTGACACCTATTTTCTATTAAAAAAAACTCATGTATTATTATTAAATTAAAAAATATTTTCTTCTTTTTTTCTCTTCCCCTCTTCTCATCCTTCCACCTTCCTTCTTCCACTACAGTCGTCCGGAGGAAGAGGGGAAAAAAAAAGGAAAAGCGAGAAAAATAATGGTTTTACAAATTTAATAATTAAAAAGTTGGAAAAAAAATCATAAAAGATAGGTGTGACGCCAGCTTTCAATTTGTAATTAATGAAAACATTTAGAAGACTATGAATGCTACAAAATTAAAACTTCAAAGTAAAATTGTTGAACTTGAAATGCTAGGATACAAATGCAACATAAATCAAACCTTAAACAAAGAGTCTAATTTTCTGTCTACAAATTACCCATCTTTAAAACAAGGCTTAGAAACAGTAATTTTTTGAAATTCATTAACAAGCATAACATTCACAAAGTTATTCAATTATAGTTCCTTAGCAACAGTTTCAAGAAACCAATACAGTAAATAAGTTTCAAGATTTAGGCTTACTTTTTTATCGACGCATAGCGATGGATCGCTCCAACAATTGTGGTCGACGACTGGGGGGAGCTCGGCTTGTGTACCGTCACGCCATATGCAGGCCAAAAGAGAAGAGGTAAAAACACAGTATCTTACAGAGGATGTTCTTGCACAGGCCTCCATAACATTCTCGCTCACCTTCTTTTCTACCTCAGCCATGGCTTTCTTTTAGCATGCAACATCATCATTTGAAAGAGAAGAGAAGGTTAGATTATTTTAAAATGGAAACTAAAAGATGTTTGGAAGAATTTAAACGTCATCAATTATTTTATATATATATCAAATATCTCACCCATATATATACATCACCTCATAAAATTACATCTTGTGCTTTTTATATTAATTTTTAACCTTCATTTTTTAGAATTTTACTATTGCTTACCTTTGATGGAAGTTTATATAATTAGGATATTTTTGTTGGAAGAGTAACGTAGATATAAATATAATAGGACAATTTTATTGGGATTGCGATAAAGTCCTATGAGAAGAAGACTATTAGATAGGTAAGTTAACTTATCTATCTTAATTGGTATAAATTTTTTTGAGTGAAAATCAAAGCAAAGTTATTCAAAGTATGTGCACTCAAAATGAACACATATGATATCATTGTAAAAATATGTGAAGAGACTCCGAATGAACTAATGTTTTGGATTTTTGTTACTACTTCTTCATTACTTAAAGTAATAGAAAAAATAGAAACTAATTTCAAAATCATAAGAATTGAAATAAAATTAATTAGTTCTTTTAGCATAGTTTTCTTTTTAAAAAATTACTTTTATCACCTATTTCTTGAATTCGGAACATCTTGGCTTCTACATTAATTTAAAAGCTTTCTAATTTATCATATTTATAAATATATCACTTAAAGTTCTTTTTCAAAGCCAACGTGTTTTCACTTCAAAATATAGATAACTTTCTGTTGGTATTAAAGGTAATTGGTAAGGCAACTAATCAATCCCAATAAATGATTGATCAAAGTTTCTGTTTGTATGTGGGTGGATAAGAAAACATCCAACAAAGCAGATAATGTGATGGTATTAATGTTCCACCAACTTCATTGAACCTTTTTTGTTCTGTTAGGTACAATGTTGATGTGTCTTCCACTTAACCGTTTGATTTGTTTTTTCTTTTTAATTAGAACCTGTTAATTCTGTTTTACTAGCTCATTAAATTTTTATATATTATATACCTATGTTTCTTATTTTTTCAAAAGATTACAGAAAAAATAATTACAAAGAAATAGTTTCTCTACCAAGCTTTGGTTAACTTTGAGCGTCCTAGTCGGACCTTAAATGGAACTAAAAAAATAAAAAATAAAAAATAAACACTTTTTGGTCCTAAATTATGGCCTAGTTTCCATTTGGTTATCAAGTTTCAAAATGTTATATTTTTAATCTTTAAGTTTTGAGTTTGATTTCAATTATCTTTTTTTCTTTCAGATTTGAGTTTTGTTTCAATTTAGTCTCTAGATCTCAAAATTATATTTATACATTTAACCTTCGTTTTTCACTAAATATTTACTTTCAATCTTTTTGACGTTAATATCTACAATTACAAACTAAAATTTTAAAAATAATTTTAATTTTGATAAAAATTAATAAACCTTAATTATTATAATTCTTTTAATTTTCTTAAAATAATTAATATACATTAACACTAAAGTTAAAAGTGTAAATCTTAAAACTTAAAATTTAAGTAAAACAAAACTTAAAATTGTAAAATTTTAAAACCCAATGACTAGATTAAGCTAATCTCAAAATTTAGACTATGAAATCTAGAAAAGTTAGGACCAAAACAGTATTTTCTCTAGAAAGATAATTGTAAAATATAAAAATTATGAGGGACTAAATCGAAAATTTAAAAAGAAATGAATTAAATGCTTAAAAAATTACCGAAAGCGTACCGAATAGCCAGTGAGACCAGAAGGATCGATGAAAGAAGAGGTATGGAAGACGCCGCGACAGCCTTCAAAAGCATTTGCTAAGCTATCGCATTCCATCAAATTGGCCGACAATGTCGATACTTTACAATCGTTTATTCTAAACCCACCTCCTTCTGATTTCATTTCTCTCACTCTCTCTCTATCTTCTGCATCATTTTCATTTTTCAACCATATTAATATCATATTTATTAAACTTTGATTCCAATTCAAATACACAAACAAGATATTCAATAGTTTGAGAAACAGTAAATGCCAATCTAGGATGAGATATTAATTAAATCTAATACAATTAATCATGCTAACCTCTCATCCTATACGTCACAAATTTTATATATTTAGTTGAAAAACTCATAATATTATCTAATCTAAATTTAAATATCTTAAAAAGAGTTAATATACATTCACTTTTTTCAATCTATTTGGTTTCTCTAGCTTTAAAATGGGTTGAATAATCTAATAGATTGACGGACTTCAAAAATTTATAAAGGTTCTTCGCCTTTTAATTAATGTCTAACCAGATCTAAATTTTCATTACAATGTTGTATTTTTATAATTCATAAAAAAAATATTACTAAGTCAATTAACTATTAAACCCAAAACTAAAAACTCAATGACTATTGAATACAAAATTGAAAGTTTAACAATCTATTAGACATCTTTTGAAGTTTAAGGACGACTCATTTGTTACCTAATTAAAAGTTTGAATCTATTGACACTTTTGAAAGACTAAAGAGACACAAAATTGAAAATTCTGGGATTACATACATTTGTAACATAAAAATAACTTAATATGTCTTTGGTATAAGAATGAAAAATGAAATTTCTCCTTTCAATCTACTATGCAATTCTTTAGTATAAGGATGGTGTCTTTTTATAATGTCTTTTATCTATTTAGTAATTTTTAAAGAGGAAATTATAACCTTTCCAAACAAAATTGAAAGTTTAAATTATTACTTTTCAACCATTATACAAAATGTCTTTAATTACCAGTTATAAATTTTTTTAAATTATAAATTTAGTACCTTATACTTCACAATTCTAAAAATTCACAAATTTGTTAGATTCAAAATTGAAATCTCAAAATTCCACTGATACATAAAATTTAAATTTAAATTTAGTAGATTGTTTTTTAAATTTTAATTTATTAAAAATATATTAAACATAAAACTAGAAATTCATAGATAAATAGATATAAATAGACACACGAACTTTAAAATTTAGAAAATGAATTTATAATTTAAATAGATGTTTATTCGTTAAACCTACTCCAATATAAGAAAATTGTTAGAAATAATACTTAAGTTTTCATCCTACAAAATTAGTATCTTTTAAAATTTTGTTGAAATAGTTTTTCTAGTTTAAATAGCTTTTCTCAGTCGAGATCGACTAGATTTAGTTTTTTTTTTTTAAAAAAAAAATAGCATTTTCTAACTTGTTTTGGCCTTTTTTAGCCTTATTATGTGATGTTCCTAAATCTTATACCAAATCTTATATATTTTCAAATTTTCTCCAAATTTGGTTATATTTATCAAATATTATATCAAAATATTAAGTAATTTTTTTAATTTTTTAGCCAATTTTCTCATTTCTAAATCAATTTACCAATTATCAAAATGATTTTTTTTTATGGATTTTAGGTGATTGATTTTGATTTTTAAATTTTTTGAAAGATTAAAAATTTCAAAAAAGGTAAAATATGAAAAATATATAAAATCTCGATATGAATCTTGAACAGATTAACACCGAGATCGGTAAATTCTCGGGCAGATTATTACCGAGATTTTATATATTTTCTATATCTTACATTTTTCTTTGCAAATTTTAATCTTTCCCAAAATTTAAAAATCAAAGTGCAATCATACATCTGAAAAAAATTTTAAAAAAATCTAATTAGTAAATTCATTTGGAAATTTAGAAATTCATATAATCATGAAAATAAAATTGGTCTAAAATTACATAAGAATTGAATATAATATTCCATAAAGATAACCAAATTTGAAGAAATTTTGAAAATATATAAGATTTGGTATAAAATTAGATTATGTAATAATTGAAAAAATTACTAAAATCTTGACGTTTAATCTCTCGGACATGTACTGAAAAATATCCAAAAGGACTAAAACAATAAAAAATAAAAAAGTAATTTTTTTAACTAAATCTCAATTGTGTGGATCTTTTAACACTTTTCAAACAAAAAATGTATTAATTTTGAAAGTTGGAAAATTGGAAAATTGAGGGTGCTATTTCCACAATTTCCTTGAAGGTAAGAAAGGTCGCATGTCAACTCATCTTTGTTTGTTTCTTGTTTAGAACGAGGGAAGGGTGGATTGGAATAGATGTTTTGGTCCATTACTTCTCTCACCAGAATTTTATTTTATATTTAAAGAACTGATTTATTATTATTATTATTATTTTGTTTAAATACTATTTTCATCTTTATATTTCCAATTTTAATTTATGTATTTTTAAATTGTTCATATTTTTATTTTTTGGTTCATTTAGGTTCTTATATTTTTAAAATGTTTATTTTGGTTCCTATACTTCTAAATAATGGTCATTTTGGTCCCTTCTGTTTCATTTTTATTTCATTTTTAAGAAACCAAATTCACTTTTTAAAAATATAGGAATGAAAATGAACTAAAGTTGAAAATATAAAATTAAATATTTTGAAAATATAAACCCAAGAAAGTACAAGAATCAAAATAAACATTCCAAAGCACAAGAGCCAAAATAAATCATACTCACAAGTACATGGACTAAATTAGTATTTAAGCTTTAAGAGTGTTTAGACCCACAACTTGAGGTGGGTGGAGTAGTCCATCCTAAATTGAGACTCAAATCATAATAGTTAATGTTTACAATTATTATAAATTAATTACAATATTATTATTCAAATACGTATTCGGCCCCTATTTTTTGAAAAAAGAAAAACATAATAGATTATAGTTATGCAAAAATTCTAAAACTCGAGCCTTCCTCTAGGCGCTATTAAGTATAGTCCAATAAAATAATGTTAGTTTTATTTTTATATATATATATAGATAGGTAGATAGAGGTGGCTGTCTTTAAAGGAGCTAAAGAAATTATACACATTTATTGAACTCCCATCATGTTCCACGTTTTCATGATTCTCAAAATCGGGGTGCTGAATCAGTCCGTTTATGAAAATGCCTATGAAAAAGAATTATAAATAAAAAGCTTTCAAAGAAGAAAAAGGCTAGAACGGATAATAGAATCAAGAGCTAAGGACTAAAATGTCTAAACGATTCTTAGTACCAATATTACTGAAAAAAAAAATGCGTGAAATACGAAGATTTCCGAAAATGCAATATGCCTTTTCAGAAAACGAGAAGGAAACAGAAACTAATCCGGAAGATGATCAAATTTTAGCTTAAGAACAGAGGAGAAAAAACAAATCAAGAATTAAGCACTCAAAAATCGGACGAATGTAAGAATGTCAATGAAAGAGATGCATTAAATACAAAGAAGATTCCCGAAAATGTAATATGCTCTTTCCAAGAAAGAAAAAAGTAAGTAATCTGGAAAATTATCTTAAAAAGAGGAGAAAATCAAGAGTTGAGCACCAGAAAATCGAACGATCATCAATATGAATGTCACTGAAACAGAGTCAGAGACGTAAGATAACAATAAGATTATAAGAAAGAAAGTGATCTGGAAAATGATCAAAGCTAATCTTAGAAAAGGAGAAAATCAAGAGTTAGGCACTAAAAAATCGAACGATTCTAGGCATCAATATCACTGAAACAGATGCGTCAAATTCAAAGACGATTCCCGAGAATGTAAAACAGAAAGTAATCTAGAAAATGATTAAAGCTAATCGTACAACAAAGATGAAAATCAAGAGTTAAGCACTCAAAAATCGAACGATTCTAAACATCAATATCACTGAAACAGATGTAAAACAGAAAGTAATCTGGAAAATGATGAAAACTAAGCTTACAGCAGAGGTGAGGTGGAAATCAAGACTAAAGCGCTAAAAAATTGGACGATTTTCAGCAGCAATTTCAGTTTGAGAGAAAAACACTAGCAATGGAAGTCAAAACAAACCTGGATTATCGAGGAGGATCCGAACGGAAAATCCACACTGCAGGAGTTGATTAACGACCGCAAGGCCTAAGAGAGAGACGCCACTGGTAACGCAAACGAGCTCGTCGCCGGGGTCCTCGTCGGTATCACTGGATGAGTGGGATGAAACTCTCCTTCCGTGGAATTCATCAGAATCCTTCCGGCGACTGGCAAGCATACAGGCACGCTCGGAAATGCGGCGGAGCTCCTCCAACTCCACTCTCCGGCACTCTTCCGCCCCTGCAATCCCCATTTTGATCTGAGAGTGAAGTTGAAACAGTGCGCAAACGCTGAACGCGCAGAATTTTGGGAGATGATGAAACTGAGAGGAGTAGTTGTTATTTATATCTCTCAGATTCGTCACTCACGAAAAGAACGCTTTCACAGGAATCTCCGCTCCTCCGAAATAAGCAACTGCCACTGCTCCAATAAATAAAGGTTAAATTATTGAAGGAAAACCTCTATTTCTATTTTCTACCCCCCTCTTTAATTTTCATTAATTCATCTACTAATTTGAGATAGTCTAAAATATTATTTTTAATTATAGTTTTTTTATTTTTATACCAACTTTGTTTTTCTTATAACTATTTCCATTTTTTTTTTTTTGAAAATTAGATATATTTTCTCAATTTTCTTACCATTGTTTACATCATTCTTAAATAATAAATTCTTAACCAAATTTTAAAATAAAAATAGTTTTCAAAATTTGACTTGATTTTTTAAAACGTGTAGAAAAGTAAATAATAAAGCAAGAAATCTAGAGGTAATAGAGATATTTGTAGGCTTAATTTTTAAATAATAATAGTATCAATTTTACTTCACTTTCATCATCTCTATACTTTAAAATATTCATTTTAGTTCATATACTTTTAACTTTTATTCATTTTGATATTTATATTTTTAAAATTTGGTCATTTTGGTTCGTTCATTTTTCTTTATTTCACTTTTTGATGGATCAAAATAGTCATTTTTTATAAGTTCAAGGACAAAAATAAAACCAAAGTTGAAAAAATGAAAATAAAAACGAACATTTGAAAGTATAGGGACTAAAATAAAGTAAAGTTAAAAGTATGAGAACTAAAATAAATTTTTTAAAATATAGATATCAAAACAAGCCAAAACTGAATATATAAGAACCAAAGTAGTATTTAGACTTAAAATATTATTTTCTCTTTTAAGTTTGAAAATAAATTTCTATTTAATTCTTATGATTTAAAGTATAATACTTTTGCTCTCAAGATTTAGATTGTGGTTTGATTGACAGAAAAATGATATGAGATAATTGAGGTATTACTTTTTAAATGATGTGACATATTTTATTAATTTTTTATTTGATTATTAGGTTAAGTGGTTTTTTTTTATAACTTTTCTCTCTCCTCTTTTTAGGAAGGAGAGAAAGAAAGTGAAGAGGAACATGGGAGGCAAGGAGAGAGAATAAAAAAGTCACTTAACCCAACAATCAATTTAAAACTAATAAAATATGTATGTGGTAAAAAAAATAAATTAAATGTCACATTATTTAAAAGTTAACACCTCAATTATACTAATATCATTTATTTGATCAGTCAACTAATCTTCAACTTCACTTAATGACATTTTAAAGCTACCACTTAAAAGACACATATGATCACATATCTTAAAATGTTTTTGACTTAATTTTTATGGTAACAGTTTGAATTTAAATTTTATTTCAATCAAAGATCAAACCAAAAATCCTTATATTCTAAATTCCTTAAAATCTAAGATGCATACAAAATAATAATTATTATTATTAAAAAAAAGAAGAAGAAGAAGCAAAGAAATCATTGTTCCAACTCTAAAAAAATTTATTTAAAAAAAACTCTAAAGAATTTCAAATAATAAAATTAAATAATTTTTTTTATATTCAAATCTAATGGTTCTATTTAAGTGAGAAAATCAAACTTCAACCTTTTATTTAACGTCGATGGTACTCTATTCATTAAGTATTTTATTATTATTTTTTTAATTGTTAATCAAATTAGTCTTTATCCAATTAAAGATTTGACTAAAAAGATTCTCTTATAGCATGTTTTTATATATAGTATAGATTTTCTAAATCTCTTTATTAAAATACTATTTTTCGGCATGACTAAATAAAAATCTGTCCTCGAACTAAAAGTATATTTTATCGTTTGACTAAAAAAACCTCTTCACAAATCACATATTTCAACTGTAGCAAGTTTTTCATAAATTTAAATTTGATTAATGTTCAAATTAGCAGTAGAATATTTCGGTCAAAACACTTAAAAGCTTTTAACCATATTTAGCTTTAATGTTGTTTTTCTTTATAATTTTATCTTATTTTTAATACACATATGTATTTTATTTTCCAATAAGAATGCTTTTATGAAAAAAAAAATCAACAAAAATTCATCCAAAAGTTAAAAAGGCCACACTTTTTCAAGTTTTAACTTTAACTTCGTAATGCTCATATAAATTTAGATTGTATTTAATTTGATAAAAATGACAGAGATAAACACTAACCTTTTCCCACTTATATTTATATACTTTTAATTTTAGAATAAGGAGAGGACGGGAAGAAAATTTTTCCTGCTCCCTAAAGGCGGGATTACATTTCTCCGCTCCTGTCCTTGTCCCAACTCCTTTCCTAGCCTCACTCCAACTTTTATATATATCTTATATATATATATATAATATATATATAAATTCACTTGCACTAGACAGTGATTTTAAATAGATAATTTATTAATTAATTATAATTATATGTATATATAATTTTCTGTTGATATATATATATATATATTATTTATTAAGTTGAGATAAGGATATGTTGTTTTAATATTTAAATCTAAATCTTTAAAAATTATGAAAATTAAATATTTTAATCATATCTTTGTCTCAAATGGGATGAGATATTTAACTATTCAATTATCATAGTGATTTAAGTTAATTAATCTTTAAAAAAATCTCACAAAGAAATTTTTTTCATGAATTCTCTATGGGGAATCTCTGCCCCAATTTCATGAAAATTTTCCCGAGAATAAGGAATTAAATTAGTATCAAAGATGAGGAAGTCATTCCTAACCCTGTCTGGTGAACCTCTCTAGTTTTGATTATATTATTTTAAATTTTAAATTTTACTTTTAAGTTTGAAATTTTTTTTGTAGCAAAATCTTTCTGTCAATTTCATTTTAGAATACAAAAGGACAATAAAACATATAGTGTAGTACATATTCCTCCGTTTGACAAGTTTTTCAATTATAATGCTAATTAATGATGGTATTGATGATTGAATTGTAAAACTAGAAGTTATTTGTAGACTTGTCACATGGCAATATACTAAGAAAAGAAGTTTAAAGGATATAATCACATTCAAATTGATATTATTTAGCTGAAGAAATAATCAATGTGCGTATAAGTGACCAGTAGATATTAAAAAAATGGAGGAAAGAAATAATTTAGATTTTTAGAGAGGATTCTTAGAGAGTTAGGAATTTAGTCAAAGTAGCCCAGAAAAGATAAAATATTATGAAAAAAAAAATTATACATCTACCATATTTAAGAAGTTATCTAGTAATAATCTTTTTTAGGTTGAATTTTCGTCTTGTTTCTTTATTCATTTCTTATTGTCAATCCACGTCTTATTTTTAATTTATTTTTTCTTTTTCTCCACGTCCCTTACATTATGATCTATCTTCATTCTAATAAGGAAATTAAATTAAAATATTTTGAAACGATATAAGTATAATTGAAATGTACTTCCGACTTTATATCGGCCATAATCATCGCTATTGCATTCACAAATCTAGGGAAAATGCAGTTTGTAATAATTAAAATGTAATTAAGTTTTAGATAGTTGGAATAATAGAGCCTTTCTATTTTCTTTCTTTTTTTTCCTCTTGTTTTTTTTTTTTTTAAGATATTGAATTGCAATAAAGAGAATTGAACCTCATAGTATGAGGGCAAGACAAAAAAAAAGTTAAAAGAAAAATAAAAAAAAAATCAACTAAGCACTCAGAAAAATAGGTCCCCAAACTCAGAAAAAATGTCTCAAGGAAATGAGTCCTTGTGATGCATAAACTTTCCTTTTTTAAGCTTAATAATATGTATGCACTTTTTTAATTGAAGTAATTTAATTATAAAATATTTTAGGATTCCATTTAATATAAATTATTTGATTTTATTGGTTATGAATTAAAATAAGAACCATATAAAGTTAACAAGAGTTCAAAAAAAAAAAAAAAAAAAGACATGTAAACAAGGAATAACATCGAGGGGAATATGATGTTGATATAAAAGATAAATAATAAACTAAAATATCAATATATAATTCATTTTATTTAATATTATAAAAAGTTAATGATATTTTAAGTAAAATAATTATTTTTGTATGAAATTATATTTTCTGTTTTTAATTTATGTAATTTTACTCGAATAAACTTCACGCAAGTCTTTCCCTTTCATCACTATTGGAGTGAGAACAAAAAAAAAAAAAAAAAAAAAAAAAAAAAAAAACGTCACCAAATAAAATGTTACGTACGTGGGGGCATTCCATACACCAATTCCAACCGATTAAATTCTCCTCTCCTTTTTGTTTTAGAAAAAAAGTATTTGGATTAGATTTTATTTCGTTTACAGCTAGTCCGAAGTTTTGAGTTTGGTTTCAAATAGTCATTCGGTTTCAAATTTACAATTTTACTTTTGAGTGATTTAAGTTGTATTCAATTTGATCATTAAATTTCAAAATTTATACTTTAAATTTTTCACTAATTACTTACTTTTCATCTTTAGGCCATGTTTACACCTATGAATGTAAAAGGTGGATTCCCAATTGTATTATTTTTGTTGTTGTTTACTTGCTTTTCATAATCGCAATGAGATGTAGGGCCCGCCTTGAAATTTGTGATCAAATCGTATAATTTAATCAAGGAATGAAGGGTGTTCAATCGGATTATAGTTGAAAATGATGTAGGACCCACTTTCTTTAGATATTTTTATTGTAACAATGGGAAAATTATAAATTTGTCACATTTATTATTTACCTTTACTATTAACGGTTATCGTTACCGTTAGAGTCAAGCAGTAAACGATAATGATAACAGTAACAATAACATGTGACATATTCATAATTTTAGTTAAACACGATAAAAGAAATCCAATTACGCTTGTGATTCAAGCCTATTACGATTTATCCATCAATTCCATCAATGAAAATCATTTAGCCGTGTTAATGTCTATTAATTAATTTAAAGGAATTAATGTGATTATAATTGATTCACTTTTACTATTTTTTTGGCCATTAAAAATTAAATTGAAATTTTAACTTCATAATTTAGAAGTTCACTATCATATTAAAAAAGTTTAATCTTTTTGTCAAAATTAAGAATCTTGTCTTGAAAGTATATAATTACATATAATTAGGATTATAAAACTGAAAAAAAATTAACGTAACTAATTCCTACAAAAGGATTATCCTACCCTAAAAAATTAGGACTATGAAATTTCGTCGAAAGGGGGAAAAACAAAATTCTCCTACCAAAATTTTGAAAGAAATTTATGAGCATGAGTTTGTTTTTTTTGAGTTATAATTCATTATTATGTAATGAATATAAAATTTAATCATATTTTGTATAAATAATTTTTTTTGTAATATGAATTTTACCTTTCTTTTCCAGTTATTTGTGATTTCTAGGAAGAAAGTTGTGAGAATAAAAGTATTACTATCAAATTAAACCACAATAAAAAATAATAATTTTTCTTATTGTTATTGCTTTAATTGAAAATTATATTAACATGTTATTCGGTCAGTACATTTTTAATATACTGAAAGTATAAAAGAGTATTTAAAAAAGAAAAAAAACATTTCAGATATGTGGAGGAAGAAAGGGGAAAAATGTCATCTGACTTACTTTCATAAAAAAAATTTAAATTTTTCACACATTTAAAATTATGAAATATTTCACCCACAGTTAGTATTTTTCTATTAAAAAAAAAAGCTAAGTAGTACATGAGTATGTACTTCATTTATAACATTCTTTAATGTGGATAGTTTTTACGTTACTTTTATAACCAAACATTTACTTGGCGAACAACGAATGAAATGAATTGACCAATCAGAAATTTTTCATTCTTAAAAATAAAAACATTTCTTTAATTAATTTATCTATGCTCAAATATTCAATAATTATTATTTCAATATTTAGGTCACCTTTGATAACCAATTTATTTTGAATAGATCTTACATTATTTTATAATTTTTTACTTGGCCAACAATGAACGAAATGAAGTTGACAAGAAAAGACATATCACCAATATTAGTAAGACATTCCAGATACCGACCGAATTTAATTTTTCATCCTTAAAAGAAAAACATTTCTTTTAATAATTTATTTATGATAAAATACTTAATAATTTTTATTTCATTATTAAGTTCATGTTTGATAACAACTTATTTTGGTCCTTTTGTTATATATTTTTAAAATGTCGATTTGATTGACAATTAATGAGTTTTTTTTTCCTTTTTAACATTAATTCTTAGGATATTTTAAAAACTAAAAACTGAAGGGAAAAAAAAAACCTTTGTATTTAATAATAGGTGAAAATAATACGGGGGGAACCAATTCGGAAAAATTAAAAGGATATGTTCTTTTAGAAACTATTTAGAAAAATAGGTTGTTTTCAAAACTATTTGTAAAAAATTTTTTTTTTTTTTAATAACTCGGGGGTCGGGGGTTCAAAATTCGACCTGCCCTTTTTTTTATTATTTTATTATTACACATTCCACCTTCTTCTTTCTTCTTTCTTTTTTTTTTTTTTAATTTTTCATTTTATAAAAACAATTTCTAAAAATATTTTATTATTTTATTTAAACTCTAAAAAGAATAAATTAAAAAAATAATATCTCATAGAAATAAAAAAATGTAAATTAAATATCTCATTTATATAAAAATAATTACAAAAATCAATGTGTCCCACAAGGCGGATGTTGTCGATTTCGAGCTGGTTGTCGTCGTCGACTTCGAACTTGAGGTTGCTCGGGTTCTTCTTGATGTTGCTCTGGTACCTCTGCAGGTGCTTCATAATATAAATATTCATTATGCTCTCCACGACCCCGACCATGTCTATGCACATATGAAGACGAAGGACCAACCTTTGAGTCATAATGTCTTGAACCAAATGTTGGCATCATCATCATCGGACTAACATAATCAGTTTGACTCTGTGTTTGGATCATAGGGGGCAACTTTTCCACATTATGTGCAACCTCATCAAACTCATCATCTTCCCGAATAGTCCTCTACGTCTAGGAGCTGGTGGAGGAACAATAAGTATATCGTACATATAATGAATTTTCTTCATATAGCTTTGGTTGTCACTACATATAGTAAGAATCTGGTTCGAATCATTCTCGGAGTCTACTGTTGTTCGATCTCTATGAATTATAAAACAATTAGACAATATTTAAAATAAATTTAAATTAAAAATAATTAGATAATATTAATTCATTTACCAGATGACTCACAGCTGCTCTCGGACGAGTGACGTAGCGTCTTGTGATAATATTATACTAATGAATATATTCTGGAGTGACATTTGTGTCAACCTATTCAAGAGAAACTCCCATTGCAATAAACCTTGCACGATAGTGCCATCGCACTACCAAATGTGTAACTTTTTCGGACCAATATCCAATCCTTAAGTCAATATCA
The DNA here is from genome assembly GCF_027475165.1 of Benincasa hispida. Classification (NCBI taxonomy): domain Eukaryota; kingdom Viridiplantae; phylum Streptophyta; class Magnoliopsida; order Cucurbitales; family Cucurbitaceae; genus Benincasa; species Benincasa hispida. The sequence continues at coordinate 56,284,841 of NC_143488.1, read as the reverse complement.
TGCAGTACGGGTTCAGTATTACAAGGCGATGGGACATCTTGCTGAAAACCGAATTGTCTCATTACCCTATCAGGAAGATGCCACTCACCAATGTGAAAATATATGAGAGGACTCATCGTCCGCCATATGTTTTGACCATTCATACAAAAATTAGGCAAAATATACACAATAATTTTGTATGGCTCCCAAATAACCTGAAACACAAAATATTATATTAGAGAATATTAAAGACAAATACAATAAAAATGTGTATAAAATAATCAATTAGGTTTAGTGTAATGTACCTGTTCAGGTTGAAGCAGATCAAACATGTATCTATACTGGCTGACTACATGTGTGGCTGTCCTATTCACACAAAATTTGTCTCTCTACCTAAATTTTTAAATTGATAATTTAGAATTTAAATTAACTGATCAGTGATATAAAAATTAAATTGAATTAAAACAACATATCGAGAACTGTAGGTTCGTCCAACTAGCTGAGCATCATTAACATGTTGAAGCTGTGGAGCCATTGTTGGAAATCGCTCCCAAGCCCATAGTTGCAAAAGTATGAGAGGCCTAGCTATCTCTCGAACCTCAGGTCTTGTTGCTTTGCATAGTTGTCTATACAACCATGCCAAGCATACTCTACCCCACAAATATCGTCCCACATCATGGAGGTTAGCTAACAGTGGCAGGAACATTAAGTGAACAAAATGACTTGATTTATCTGAAAACAGACTTCCACCCATCATTTGTAGTATATATACTCGCTCATATCTTATGACGGTTTCCTCGTCTGCATCATCTGTGAGCTCACGAAATTGTGTTCCTAACCATATTAAACTTAATCTCGATCCTTTAATCTTGTCGGCAGGTGGGGTTGCACCGAGGTACAGTTGACAAACTTCTGACCAGTCATCGTACATCACTCCGGTGACCGACTCACCGTCAACAGGTAACCCCAACAACACTTCTATGTTTTGTAGAGTGATAGTTCACTCTCCAACAGACATATGAAATGTATGCGTCTCGAGCTTCCATCTCTCGACCAAGGCTATGATCAAATGTCAGTCCAACTGAATAAATCCTAATCTGGCAACCCCATAGAATCCAGATATGCGTAGTAGCGGTAGTATTCGAGGGTGGAGTGGGATAGTGCGTTGGAGAGTTGCCTTTCGACACTTGCAAGATATTTCTCCAGTAGTACGATCTCGTCATACAATAGATGATCGATGAATGGACTGGTCGTACAAAACATCGGGATCAACAGGTCTTGGGTTTAAAACCATGATCTGAAAAAAAAAAAATATTTATTTCTCAATTAAAAAAAATATTTGTTTCTCAATTAGAAGAATAATGTACAATTTTATTAAAAGAATAATGTACAACTTAATTAAAAAAATAATGTACAACTTTATAATAAAAAAAATTGAATATACAATAAAAGATAAGTGGGTGAAGGAAATCTCGCTAAGTTTGTGATGAGGATCTCGCTCTAGAAGGAAATCTCGCTAATTTTGGGATGGGTATCTCGCTCTAGAAGGAAAATTCGCTAGAAATGTGGGCTGAATCTCGCTAGTAAGGTGAGCATCGCTAGGAAGACAGTTTGTTAAAGAAATGCTTGATCTAGCTCATGAGGAGGACTCGCTCATAATTGTCTTTACTTTATTTACTTTCCATGGAAATATATATATATATACACACACATGACCAATGAGAAAAAAAAGCTAATAATCATTAATGAAAAAGTAACAACAATAATAGAATTTTGTTACAACTAATAACTACAAGACTTGGGGGAGGTGCAGTTTATTCTAGGGATCCAAATCACAAGGGGTCGTAAGAACAAAAGGTTGGCCTTGTCTCAAGCATCGTACATTGACAAAATGTTGACCAGGTACTCGATGCAGAATTTCAAGAGGGGTTTACTACCTTTCAGGCATGGAATTGTTTTGTCTAAGGAACAGTGTCTTAAGACACCTCAAGAGGTTGAGGAAATGAGACGGATTCCCTATGCATCGGTTGTTGGTAGCCTTATGTATGCAATGTTATGTACTAGACCTGAAATTTGCTATGCAGTAGGGATTGTCAGTTGATATCAGTCCAATCTAGGATTAGATCACTGGATGGCTGTCAAAACGATCCTCAAGTATCTTCGGAGAACAAAGAACTATATGCTCGTGTATGAAGATAAGGATTTGATCCTTACAGGATACACAGACTCTGACTTTCAGACTGATATAGATTCTTGAAAATTGGCATCAGGGTCAATGTTCACTCTGAATGAAGGGGTTGTAGTTTGGCCAAACATCAAGCAGGGATGCATTGCGGACTCCACTATGGAAGCCGAATACGTAGCTTCTTGTGAAGCTGCTAAAGAGGTTGTTTGGCTTAGGAAGTTCTTTATTGATTTGGAAGATGTTTCAAATACGTCTTTTTCGATCACACTTTATTGTGATAACAACAGGGTTGTGGTAAATTCTAAGGAACCTCAAAGTCTCGACGAGGTAAACACATAGAATGGCCAGATTGCCAGCTCAACAAGCCTACCATTTTGGAGATTCGTTTGATTGGGGAGCAAGGAACTCAGCTACACAAGACAGAATTCACTCCTTCCCCGAACCAGGGGTAAGTAGATAAATTGCTCTCTTAAGGACAATGACCTATTGTTCATTAGAGGAATCAGTGATACTTAAGAAGTTAGATGTAACTAAAGGGGCAAAACGGTAAATTGGTCCAACTGTACTTACGAGCGATTTGTGAAGGGTCATCGCATTGTTGATTACTTATATCCAATGGATACAGAAATATATCCGTAGTGCGAAGAGTGCAACTATCAGTCTTTAGTGGAGCGACCAACAGTTATCGGATGGTGGATCTCGTGATTAAAGAATAAGGTAAATATAGTATTAAGAATAAGCTATTATACATTAAAGATAGCCTTAATAACTAAAGCTATAAAATATTTTCATAGCAAGGTATATATGCTATGTCTTCTTACTCTATTATAGCATCTGATATAGCCATACAAAAACGCTATAAAAAGTCCCTAACTTTTAATGACATGGGTTGTCATGACCTTTGAAGAAAGCTATAAAAGGTCTATTATAGCTTTTTTCGTTAGCTATCATATCCGTTATTTCTTGTAGCGGATCATTAGTCAAACCATTTAATATAAAATTCTTACATAAAAAATCTCTCTCCTTCCAGTCAACAACTTTTTTTATCTGTTGTTCAGTTGGAACTTCTATGAGGACGGTTTGCTCGACAACTTTCTTGACAGTAAGAAAAACAACATCTTTTGCTTCCACCATTTGAAGTTCGCTCCTTTGAATCGGAATGGATGGTTGAGGTCAGATGTCATAATACCATTATTACTTGTGAGGGCCATTACAGAATTGGCAGATAAATTCATCTTAAAATTGTTGGAAACGGCAACCCTCTAACGGTGAAACGGGACAATAGCGAATGGTCAGGTAATGGCAGTCGGACAAAGAATGGAACCTGCAAACAGAAGCTCGTTACAAGCTAAGTCGTGGATCTCACTCTCTTTAAGACGTTTCGCAGCTTGCCCAAGTATGTAAGCAAGTCAATGATATTGCCACGTCATCCCCAGGATAAAACAAAAAAAAAGTGTCTCGATTGAAAATGCCGAATGTGCGCGTGGAAGTCGACGCAGCTGGAAGACCCACGGTTGAAGACCAACTCCGATTAATTAAGATTTTAAAAATAATAATTATTAACAAAATAATATAATAATAAATGTTAATTTTTATTAAAAAAAAATCACAGGCAGTCGTCACGTCTGGACAACCCAAGGTCCAACGTGGAAGTATAAGAAGGAGAGTTCATTCCTCGACTTACCTAATGTGGAATTCTCAAAAGCCATTTTTCTTTTAAAAACTCAATTTTCACAAATAAAAAGGTAAGCACAAAAGAGCAAATAAATATGCTAGCTCTTCCACTATCCTTTTTGTTAGTGAATGTGCTAAAAAGTTGTGACACCGCCTCTTGTAGGAGAAAAAAAAACATCTCCCAGATTAAGAATGTGTTTGGATTAATTTTTCAACTGTTTAATTTTGAAAATAGGTTATCTTGAGAAAAAAAAAATGATGTTTTTGGCATTGAAACACATAAATAATTTTTATCAAAAGAATTTAAATAAAAATGATTTTTTTTTTTTAAAAAAAATCTCTAGTGATTCTAAACAAATCTTTAAGTGCCAATAAGACATATATTTAATAGTAAAGAATAAAATGAATAAGATGAGGTGAGAGAGTTGTCACTCAAATGTAGCTTAATTGATCAAAATAATTATTTTCTTTTCCTAAAGTGGAAATAAAGTTGTTGGCCGAGTTGAAATATTTTCATTCTTATTTTTGGTCCAGCCATATGTCGGAATGAGGAACACACACCTTCTAACTATGAAGCATAGATATAGATACGACTATACGATATGGATATGATCGGATACGACAATTTGCCAATTTCTAAGAAACTAAGATACGGATACATCTAAGGATGCATCATCTTTTTATATATTTTTCTAATACATATATTTCTAAAAAAACGAGGATAGTGATACGTTGAAGATATATTTTTTTCTTTAAAAAAACCTAGGATATAGATAAATTTAGCATACAAGTTAATAACAATAGCATAAAATAGAATACAAACACTGAAATACAATACAAAAAAAGCAACATCTAAGATGTTGAAGTACAATAGTTAATAAAATGCAACAGAAAAGTGACTCATATTGCAAAAAAGAAAGAAGAAGAATATTAGAGAGAGAAGTATGAAGATAAACGAAGAACTTATTGTTGAAGATATTCAAATGATTTATATTTTGGTAGACTTTGTGGGGACTCAAATGTGAAGATGGAGATTAGATGATTCTAGTCTAGGGTTTTGTCCGTTATTTATTTATTTTTTCTTTTAGTTTGGGACTCGAGTAGTGAGTTTTTTAAATAGGTTGCCTAATTTTAGATTGGGAAAGATTAGATGAGTTACTTGTTTTTTTCTTAAAAAAAAAAAGTATGCATAGAAATATATATGCCAAATCGCATATTAGATATGTATCTGGAAAGTATCTGAAAGTATAGATACGTCAAATCACGTGTCAGATACGTATCTGGAAGTATCGGTATCCAATACGGTGTCTGATACTGATTCTTTGCCTCACATGACGTATCTGTGCTTTATAGCCCTCCAAAAATCTTATTCTTATGTCCATTGTACACTTTATACTACACTCCTAATTTTGATAAAAAGAAAAGAAAAAAAATAGTGCAAATAAAAAAAATTGTTTACTACTTTTTTTTTTAATTAAAAGAAAGATTTTTCTAATGTCAGTTTATTTACACATAATATATATTCCAAAGAAATTTTGAATTCTTAATCAAAGTTTCAATTTAAAAACAATAAAAATAAATAAAAACAAACAGATCTTAGATACATTCATTTAATGAATTTTTCTCATTGTCTTACTTTCTCAAGGAAATTAAAAAATATGCATAAAAAGTAGAGAAAAATAAAAACAATTGAGAGAACACATTTATTCCCAAATTTGTCACGTGTATTTGAACGTATCATAAAAATAAGCATTTTTATAAAGAGAGAAATTTAATTTGTCTTTATACACCAATGAAAATGACATTCAATAAATGGTTAATTTAGGTGAGATATTTAATTTCTTTAAATGAAGGGTAGTTGGAAGGTTGGTAACTTTGACAATTAATATAATAAAATAAATTTCAACTAATAATTGATAATTTTGCCAATAAGAGCGTAACTCAATCGACATAGTGTTTATACTATCAATCTCGAGATCCGAGGTTTAATTCCCTTACCCCACACTTTAATTACAGTACCTTTTAAAAAAATGATAATTCTATAGGTTACTTATTTTGACTTCTCAAAATTTGGAATTCAAAATACGAAAAGGGGAATAAATTGTCAATTTAAGATTTTAAAATTCTCTCTAAAATAATTTAATTTACCCTCCTTAGTTTTAAAGTTGAAATTATATAAAAATTTGAATAAAATATAGTAAATTGGTCCAACATCTATCATCACAATTATAATTACGAAATGTATCATTGTTATTTATAATTGTTGATGCAAAAATTCGTATATAATTCTCTCGTGATAACAATCGTGAATTTGTAATTCAAGAAAGACTGCAATCTGTAAGACCAAAAAGATTCGCACACTGATATGGCGGTTGCCACACATGCTCCGATGCTTAGGTTAGCAAAGAAAACTATGTAGCAAGTATGGAATTTTTGGATGTGAGTGGACTTACCTCTCTCTTGAGGTATCATGATGTATTTATAGGTGTGCTTGACCTATGGTTTTCCCCCCTAAGGTTTTAGAATTTCGTTAGAATTATTCTTTGGCTTTCTGAATTAGAACATGTGAAGGACATGCCTCATTTGATATTTTGTTAAGGTCGGTCTCGACCAAGGCCGAGGTCGAGCACTTTTTAGCTACTTTTTTGACCTAGCTAGGATGATCCCCTGGACGCATGCCCCATTATGGATTTTGTGAGGCTCGGTCTCTCGATCGAGCATGATGATTTGGACAAGATTCAAGTCAACCTCCTTTCTCTAAGTCTATTTTGATTTTGAGTTGTCAATAACGACTCAAATTATGCTATCTTCGTAATTTTATTATCTTTGTTATTTGCTAAATGTCGATTATGCTCTTTGATCCAAGATCATGCCTAACAATAATAAACCTATTTAAGTATTTATATAATGCATCACATGGGAGATTATGATAAAATATGGGATAATTTGTGTCTACTCGCAAAATTTTGAGGTAGGTGAAGAATGGTATTTTTAATCATGATAGTGGAATATGATTCTCGTTTTATTTTATTTTATTATTTCTAAATGGTAGTATTTTGGATCGTGAACCAAAACATTCCCAAATGTCTATACCATTATAATAAATTAACCCAAAATTAGTAAAGAAAATCAATACTTTATTTTATTTTATTATTTCTAACTGGTAGTATTTTGGATCGTGAACCAAAACATTCCCAAATGTCTATACCATTATAATAAATTAACCCAAAATTAGTAACAATACTTTATTTTATTTTATTATTTCTAATGGTAGTATTTGGATCGTGAACCAAAACATTCCAAATGTTTACCATGATAATAAATGACCAAAATTAGTAAAGAAAATCAATACTTTTGAAAATCAAGTACATATTCCAATGATATTCAATCCACATGATTACTTTTATATATTATTTTATTTAGGCTTATAATTTATAAAGCCCACATTGTTAGGGGTGGTCATTCAAACCGCAAAAAATCGAATCGAACTAAACCGAAAACTCAGTGAAATCGAAAAATGCCGGTTCGATCTAGTTTGAAGAAATTTTAAAACCGAATTAATTCGGTTCGGTTCGGTTTCACTTTCGAAAACCCAAATTTTGAACCGAACTGAACCGTTTTTAACTAATATATATATTATATTTATTTATTTATTTATTTATTTAAAAAAAATAGTAAAACCGAACCACTTTTAATTTAAAGAACAAAAAACCAAATTTAAAATCGAACTAAACCGATTTTTAATAAAAAAGAATAATAACATGGTTTTTTGAAAAATGCCAAAACCGAATTTGAAACTGAACCGAAACCGCATATATGTGGTTCGGTTCGGTTCGATTTGGACTACCTAACTGAACCGAACCGAACCGTTTCTACCCCTACGCGTTTTTTATAAAATTAACTCTATTTTCCGTATCTCTACCATTAAAACTAGGGTAAATATCAATTTATACCATTAATTTTTGAGGTTGTATCAATTTAAACTCTAAACTAATAATTGTATCAATAAACATTCATAAATGTATTAGTTTAAACCCTAAACTATTAAGTGTATTAATTAAACTCTGACTTTCATATAAGTATATCAATTGAAACTTTGAAGTGTGTCAAATTTAAACTCTCCATTGTGTTTTATTTTAATACACTTATGAAAGTTGGGTTTAAATTGACATGAATTAATATACTTATGAAATTCAAGATTTAAATTAATACAATTATTAGTTTAGGGATTAAATTGATTCAACTCTCAAAGTTCAGAGTTCAAATGATACAATAATTAGTTCAGTGTTTAAATTAATAAAACATCCAAAGTCCAGGGTATAATTGATTTGTTTTCCCTTAAAAACTATTATTGGACTATTCCAACTTTATGTTGGAGGCAAAAATTGATAATAGTAACAAATTTTAGCTCATGAATTTCTAAATTTGTGCCTATATAATCTTTCAAATTTAAGAAATGTTTAATAGTCTTTAAATTCTCAATGTATGTCAACAAAACATCCAAAGTTTCAATGTTGTATCTAGATTTTACATATATGAAATTATCATAAGTTAAATGTTATATTATACATAACATTTAATTTTATGTCTAAGAAGTCATATTCAACTCTTTTAACATCAATGTATCTGTTCGCTAAAAATTTGGAAGTTTTAAGATTTAATTGATACAAAATAAAGTTATAACAAATAAAACAATTGTTTTTTTAAAAAAAAATGAAAAAAATAATTAATTCTCCACAACATTCTCTATAAATATCGGGAAACCTTTTCCTAGTGTTCTTTTGTTTAAATGAATATTATTGTTATTATTTTACGAATTTTGGCATAAATTAACTTCAAACTTAACGAAGGAGAATAATTTAATTTAAGAATTATCCCTACAAGAATTTGACTTTTCTCGACAATAAAACGTTGGAAAAGTCAAAAATTTTCAGAAAAACCTTTCCTAATGCAATTTTGACCGTTGGTATTATTGTCAGAAAAGCCTCGTCGGAAAAACCTTCCCTGACTCAGAAAAGCCTCGTTATCGAGAAAAAAAGATTTTGCATTGGAACAAGGATGAAGGATTTTTGTCGATGCTAAAAGAAATCGTCGACAAAAGTTATTTCTCCCGACGGTAAAAAATGTTTTCATCGTCGGGAGAAGTAAGCTTATGCTGACTGTTCCTTTTAGTGTCGGAATATGTTTACTTATTCCGACGCTCAATTGCCGAGAAAGATTATGTTAGCGTCTATAAAAGTTCCTTTTTAGCGTTGAAAGAAATTATCTTTGCCGGCAGTGAGCTATTTTAGCGTCAGAAAAATTTAAAAATTCATGAAATTACACTTCTTGATGCTTGTTCCGTCGGGATTATATATTTAGTTGTCAGGAATATCTTTTTTTTTCTTTATTTACTAATTATTATATCTTTTTTTTTTTTTTTTTTTTTTTTTTTTTTTTTTTTTTTTTACAAATACCATACCTGTTTGAATCTTCCAAATATCAAATAAATTAAAATAAAAACTGTTAAAATTAATTAGATATTTACAATATTAAATAATATTCACAAAACATATTTAAATCTTATCAATTTGTCAAATTAGCGATTACTAATAAGATTTGTCTTAAACATTACATAATACCCACAAATTTTAACCCCAAAATAACATTACATAATATCCACAAAGTACCTATAAAATACAGTACAACCTAACTTAGCTTGTCGGGAGATTCATCTTCAACATAAATCTCGAGATATCAACAAAATATAAATTTAAATAATTTTAATGCTCAATATACTATATATCAATTTCATAATGAATACAAAACTTAAAACTCAACTTAATAACATTAACAAAATGAAACAAACCGACATATATTTACATATTTCAATTTCAAACTCAATATAGAACTTAAAATTCAATTTATACTTAAACATAATTATACATTTACCCCTATACTAACTTTAAACCCAACATAAGAACATTAACAAATATAAGTGAACTTTGTGCAATCTCCCCACTTTAACCTCAAACTTAGCATATTCTCATCTCAAATTTAATCTCAAACTTAGTATAAAACTTAAAACTCTACTTAAGAAATTGAAATGAACTTTAACCATTCTTAATAATATATGTGATAAGTTAAACATGTATGATTTAGACAATTAATTATATTAGAACTTATAATTTCAATTTCTAAGTATTGATTTTTTATTAGAGGAGTTGTTTTCTTTAAGAACAAGATTCAATAGTGGAGGCAAATGAGTAATTAAAACTTATACTTTTAAGGGTAATTGTATTTAGTAGCATTTTTAGGAATAATAACCAAGTATATAACATCATTTAAAAAGAATTGCAAATATAGAAAAGTCTATCCGCGATAGACTTCTATCGTTGATAGACTCTTACCAGTGATATGGTCTATCACTAATAGACTATTTAAATTTGGTCATATTTGCAATTTTTTTACATTAGGTTATATCTATCAATACTTTGGGTCTAATGTCTATATTTGCAATTATCTCTGCTTTTAATTCATTAAGTTTCATTCATTTTATGTTAGAAAAGTTGTTATTCTTCACATTTTTTTTTTTTTAAATTTTTATGAAGAGAGTGCTATATAAAATTATCTTTCAAAATTACCTAAAAATTAGAAACAATTACTTGATTTGATTGCACAGGACTTATTATTCTACAATTCCAAATATACATATAATTTAACAATAAATTAATCTCAAATTATCTAACAACAATATTCAACCACGAATTAACATTAATATACAAAACAAACCAATTAACTCAACGTACAAAAACAAATGAATTAACTTATTGAAAATCAGGCATATAAATATGAAATTTTAATCTTAAAACTTATTGCAAATTTCAACATGATACTGAGAACTAAAAAAATGGAAACTTGAAATTATAATAATTATGTGTTTATAGAAAATGAAGATCCATTGAGTGTGAGGATGAAAATTTTCATTTCATAGAGAGTTCTAACATCACAAACATATTCAAAGGATGAGAGGCATATAAGACTTCCAAATGATTCAGGGCTTGTCACAAGGGAAGAAGAGGGGCAACTTTACATCTAAAATAAACGATCTAAATAAGTAAAACATACACAAAATCACATCTACGGTTGAAACTAAGTTGAGGAACACAAAATTAGAAACAAATAAAATAAAATAGAAGTCGATATACTTAAAATTAAATCGAATAAGAGAGAAGATTTGACAAAAACAGTGGTCGCCAATATGCTCTTCTACTAAACCCGTGCAAGAAACACGACAGTTGATGTTTTATAAACTAGAGATACACAACGGTTGTCAATATTTCATTACAGATTGTACTAATACTATAAAATAAGAATAATTATCTTTCATGAGAATTAGAGTGATCCATTTAATCATGAAATTTAAATTATTAGTGCTCATTGCGACCCTGCAGATTCTTTGGATACTGAAAACTCTTTATTGAACAAGTTGGCTAAGGAAAAAAATCACTTTCTTGGCTCCCCATTGGAATTGCATTGTTTTTTGAATGGATGCTTTCAATCTGATTCACATGCTGATTTCTAGCTTACTCTATTCCTTCTTAACCCAATCATGTCATTATTGTTGTATCAAGTTTCTGTATTTGGTAATATATATATATATATATTTGTATCACCTCAATCATGTTATCTTCTTTCATAGAGTTGAAATATTCACCAACAAAATGTTCAATTTTGTTTGATAGTATTTCACTGTCCATAATACACCGAATATAATCGACACAACACATTTTTTAGAATTAAATTTTGAATACATAACTTTTAGAATACTAAATAATGGCTTTTGAACTAAATCCACTGTCCAACAAATGTTCTTACGAAAATTGAACCAATATTTCATTAATTAACCCTAAAATAAAATAAATGGTCCAAAATAAAATGAAAGAAAATTCTTAAGAGTACTAACGAATGAGTTATACCAAAATATCATATTCCAAAAATACTTAAACTCGTGATATGACACATCTCCTCTCTTCATCCATTTTGTTTCCCACAAGCAGTTTTGTAGGTCGGTAAAATTCTATCGTGAACATAGAAAAATACCTTTCAGCGGCGGTAGCGTGAAGCAACAACGACAACAGCAACGACGTGAAGCATCAGTGGCACCGACAATAGCAGCGGAAGCGACATGAAGCGGCGGAAGTGTCGTGGTTCTTGGCACAAGGGCATGGGCTCTTCATGTCTGTAGAAGAAAGAAAGACAAGATTTTTTTTTGGGTAAAATGAGGTGAATTAGGGTTTTAAATGATCATATTGACGGTAGTTTAAAAAACATCGGGAGAGACTTTAAAAAATTACCAATGTATTTAAAAATCCCGACGCCTCTCCTCAATCATCGGGATAATGACTTTTCTCTTGACGCCTACAACATAGTGTCGGGAGAGGCCTGACATTTTTTCTTCCCACCTTTTTTATGCTTACGATCTAGGACACGACGTTAGGAATACCTTTTTTTCCCGACACCATTGGAACTACCATCGGGATATCTTATTTTTTCCGATGCCAAGAAAATGATCGGAAAATATGGCTTTTTCCGACTTTTTTTTTGTCGTCGGAAAAGTATTTATCGAGAAAAACTAAATTTCTTATAGTGTATCAAAAGTAGAGAATGAAACACAAACGGTCCTTTTGATAACACTCTCATTTCCTGTTTCTTGTTTCTTATTTTTTAAAAATTAGAAACAAGAATAGATTTGATAACTAGTTTTATTTCTCAATTTTTTGAAAAAAAAAAACCTAAACATAAATTTGTTTGATAACTATTTTTTGTTTCTTGTTTATTGTATTTTTTTCCTCACATTTTCTTTGTTTTATAGTTTAAATAAAGTATAATTAAATTAAATAAATAAAATATATAACACGCTTTTCCAATATATATAAAAACCATGCATTAAAATATTAAAAAAATGATTGCAAAAATTTACATTATCAAATATAAATAAATTCCTATGTAAAATTAACTGCAATAATAAAATTGTTTCTATCTCTCAAATTCATATTGACTCAAACGCAGCTCCATTATATCATTACATAGACATTTTAGTTGTAAAATACTAAAAGTAAAGCTAAGTGAACATTTTAGTGAATATTTATATATTGTGAGATCCTAATTGGTTTCAAATAGGGATGACAGAAAAATTTGCGATCCCCAACCCCGATTTGGTTGGGAATACGGATCAAACTGGAAACTCTTTTCAGGTCCCCGATAGGGGGACAGGGAAGGGGAAGGGATCCCCCACGACCCCGATCCCCAACCCCGCCCCAAAATTTATATTTTTTTAGCAACAGATGCAAATTTAGATGAACCTGTCTTACTCGAATCTCCTGATTTTGACATTCTAAGTTGGTGAAAATTAAATGGGGTCAAGTATCCCATTCTACAACAAATTGCTAAAGACATATTAACCATTCCGTTATCTAGTGTTGCGTCAAAGTCCGTTTTTAGTATCTACAGTAGGTAGGGATGACAACGGGGCCGGGGTGAGGCGGGGATGCACTCCCGATCCCCATCCCCATGAAGATTTTTAATCCCTTCCGCCCCATTCCCCATTTTGGGGAGTTGGGGTCGGGGTCTGGGGTGGGGACGGGGAATCCCCGTTCGGGGATTTGAGTCCCCCGTGGAAAAATCTCCATTTTTTATTTTATTATTTTATTACTTTATTATTTAAAATTAATTAAATTTAATATTTATATTGAAATTGTAAATTTTATATAGGAAATTAGTATTATTGTTACAATTAAACATTACATGTTTTTTTATTATAAATTAATAAAAATTAAATTTATTATATTAAATTAAAAAAAAACTGAAACATACTATTTCAATAATCTATTATTATTATTATTAGATATATATATATATATATATATATTAACAATTAAAAAAATCGGGGCGGGGACGAGGATCGGGTTCGGGGTCGGGGACTCGATTTAAATCCCGATTTGACCCCCTGTCCCTAGTCAAATCGGGGATTTCTCGCGGGGACCCGATCCCATGGGAATTTTGCTACCCCTAGTGGTAGGATTGTAAGGCGACATCGTAACAAACTTCATCTAAAGACAATAGAGGCTTTGATGTGCGCTCAAAATTGATTGCAATTGAAGTTTTGACAAATATACTTCTTTGTTTATGTTATTTAATCTATCTTTCTTATTTAATATATTAACAAATATTTTTGTAGTATAAAATATGTGACAAGATAAGGTATTAGCACAAGAAAATAAATGGTTAAACATTTAGCAACTGTGTCAGAAGATTCAGACAACTCTGATGAACATGTGGTGACTAATAAGGTATGACATTATTTGTTAATTATATTGTCTACTTATTTTTTATGACATTATTTGTTAATTGTACTTTAAATAGAGGAAGAACACTCACAGCTAAAGACGGGATGATGTCGAGAAGAGAGAAAGACGAATAAGTTTAAGACTTTGGTTGTTGTATAAGACATCTGAACTTATTTTACTTCAAACTTTTATTCGAACTCTTGTAGAATTTGACTCGTAGATTTGTGAATATCTAGAATTTATAGAATTTGATTATGGATTTGTGAGCTTGTGAGTTTGTAGAATTTGTAGAATTTGACTCATGGATTTATGAGCTTGGGAATTTGTAGCATTTGTTTATTTTATTTTATGGATTTGTGTCTATTAAATTTCATTTTTTATGGCTCAAATTAAAAAAAATTAAATATATGAGATGTTAAAGAAAAAGATATAACAATTTAAATAGGAAATCTTCGTGCGGATTAATAGGGGAAGGGAACCCATTCCCTGATGGAGAATCCTCGATCCCATCCCCGCCTTCAAATGATGGGGACGGGGGCGGAGATAGGGGTAGATTTTCCCCTGTGAGGATTAGAACGGGAAGCCCTCTCGTTCTGTTGCCAACCCTAGTTTTAAATGTACTAAAAAAAATTCAAAATTCAAAATTTAAATTTAAAATAATATATAGATATGCATGTTACACCATTTAAAATTCAAAAGATATTCAAATATACAAATTTGAAATAATATATAAAAATAAATATTGAAAAATTAAGATTACAATAATATATAAATATGCATAATAAAGAATAATAAAAGAATATAAAAAAATATAGCAAACCTAATGTAGAAGAGGAACTTGTTTTACTTAGGATTTGAACCAAAGTCCGTGAAGGACAAAGATCAATTAAGGCACACCTATCTACCCATCTGTCAAACCCTTTTTTTTTTTTTTTTTAAGATAGTATAAATAGAATAAATAAATTAAAACAAAACAGGGAGAACGACTTTTCCGAAGTTGATCAAACTTTGTCTCATTTTTAGAAACGTTCATCAAATTTTAGAAATAAGAACAAGAATAGTTATCAAACAAATCAATTTCTAAAAAATAAAAAATAGAAATAGGAAGCAAGAAACTAGAAGTTATCAAACGGGTCCAACATAACCTAAAATAGTATTTTAACCTAAAAGAGGAGTTGCAAATATAACAATTAAACCCAAAGTATTATAGCTATAACACAATATAAAAAATTTATAGGTATAACTAAATTTAGATCCAGCTCTTGGAGCTCATAAGTGATATAAGAGTATTTCAAAGTGTTACCCATTGCAATTACTAAATTTTTAAATAACGCAATACACTAGGGTCCATCTCAAGCAATTTCACTTTTTTTTTTTCTATTTTAAAAATTCTGCTTGTTTATTCGTAATTTCTTTACTTTGGTTGTGATCATTTCTCCTAAATAAACATTTGAATTCGTCACATTTGTGCTAATAAACAAAACCTACTTTTTTTCTTCTAATTTTCAAAGCCTTAGAATTTAAAATCATTCTTAAAATATAAAGAAAAAAAAACAAAAATGATAGCAATAATATTCATAACCTTAATTTTTTAAGAATTAAAAAAAATTAAATACGAAATAATTATCAAAATCAAATAAGATCGAGAAAAAATACATTTTTAGTTCTTGAGTTTTTAAGAATAAGTAGTGCATTCGATCCCTAATGTTTCAGATTGAGCATTTTCATCCATGAATTTTTAAGAATAAGTTTAAAAGATCCCTATGCTAATAAAATCATTAACGTTTTAATTAACTAAATGGCAATGTGGCAAGATGAGTCGGAAAATAATATATTTTAAACTTTTTTAATCTTGTCTCTTCTTTCCCTCCTTTGAGGAGTCCCTTTCCATCCTCTCATTCTCTTTCACTTTTAAAACTAATTGGCACTCCTATTTCTCTTCTTATTCTCCTTCTAATCAGCAACCTCTACCGGTTAGAGCAAGAAATATGTCCATTCTCACACTAATTCATCCAACACCAAACAATATGTTTATATGAAATAAAATATAGAGATTATGAACACCAATGTAAACTTCATATTCTTCTATATTCATATCCTTACCTGCGAAGAAAATCCAATAATCCATACAACTGAAAAGGTGAAGATAAAAAAAATTAAAAAATTGTGATTTGTTTGGCAACACAAACTATATTTGCAATTTTTATTTGGCACTATGTCAAAAAAAAATATGCATCCTTAAACTCCTTAGTGCCAAAGGACCATAGTCATTTAGGTTCTTTGGTTTTCATTATGGAAAGGGATAAAGGAGGAAAATAAGAGAGAAAGATGAAAAAAAATTAAAAATATATTGTTTTTCAAATCATATTGCTATGTCATTATTTAGTTAACTAAATTTAATGATTTTATTAGTAGATAAACCTTTTAAACGTATTCTTAAAAATTTATGGACTAAAATGATACATTATAACCAAATGTACATATTTTTTAAAATTCATAAATTAAAAATCTTTTTGTTGAGATTAATTTTGCTAACGTGAAATTTTATATTATTTTTTATTCTCCACGTTTCTCATTCTCATTGGGTGGTTTTTTCCTTCTCCATCCTTATTCTTAAACGTGAGTTGGGCTTCAAGATGTCCAATCCACCCACACCATCTAGCCTCCGACATAATTTATGGAAGATTTCTTTAAAAAAATAAAATAAAAACTTTGTTTCTACATTTTTGCTTGAGTATGCTTTTTTTCTTTCTTTTTTTCCCTTTTTTTTTTTTTTTTTTGGTTCTTTTGAGATATTTGAAATTATTAATTTTTAACATGAAAGATAGTTGAAAGATAAGTATGCTTCAAAAATGTGTCGAGATAAATTAGAGGCAGTGATTGGATATTTGAGAGATACTTCCAAGAAGGACAACACCTTCAATCATGTTAAAAAGCTAATAACTTCAAATACTTCAAAAGAACACAAAAGACAAAAATGTAAAATAAAGTAGTTTTATCTTTTTCTAAAAAAATGTATACAAAAAGGTAGAAGAAATTGGAAGAAAAACCTCACCAAACTTTTAGTTGAAGATGTCAAAGGAAAAAATAGTGAGTAGTCATAGGAAGTAATCATCACAACATTGTGGTGTAGTGAACTCCTCAACAAGGTAAAATCATCGTATAGTTGTGTTGAAGTCACCTTGAAGATAAATTATTGAAATGCCTTGAATCTGTTTGTTGGCGCTTCAAATATTCTCTCTAATAATACTATTCTCCTTCTGTCCGTGGACGTAACTAACACATTGTTAATGAACCATGTATATCTGTGTGTCGATCTTCTCTATCTCTATGTTTCTTTTTGTGTTCTTTAATTGTTGATTTCATAACATAAATATTATAAAAGTGTGAAGATGCCTTGATATCATCAAAGTCATGTTGAAGATGCCATTGCAACACCAAAGTTGCGTATGCCTGGGTAAACGGAGGTTGAGTGACATTGGAGATGTTCACACATGAAAGAATGGTGAGCTCAAATTCATTTAAGGTTTTTTTGTTTTTTTTTTTTTTTTTGTTTTTTTTTTTTTTTTTTTTTTTTTTCTTCTCTTTTTCACTTAAGGGCGAAATCAATACTTCATACCCAATCGTCCTAAATGTCTTTAGATTGAAAATCCATCCCAAAACTATTTAGTCCTTTATTTTGGTTTTTTTTAGCAAAATTTCCTCATTTTTCATTTCGATGGAAAAAATGGTCAAAATTAAAGTACGTTCTTGACATGTTATCATATTTGCTTTTTAAAGTTGGCTAAATTATACAAAATACCTCTAAATTCTGTACTTTGTGTCAAAATTACCATTGAACTTTCAAAAATTTCAAAAGTACTCTTAAATTTAAAAAACAATGCAAAATTATCATTGTCGTTAGTTTTGGATGAAAACCGTTTGTGTTTGGTTCCAAAAATACCCTGGAACTTTTAAAAAAATTTAAAAAAATACCTTTACCATAAGTACATGAATGTAGATTTTTAATACTCATTTCAAATATCCTAAACTTTTAAAAGTTGCATTAATACTCTTGGGCATGTTTGAAAATGATTTTAAAATAGTTAAAATACTTTTGTGTTTTTAAAATAGCTTTAAAACATGTTTGTTCATACAAGGTTTTCAAAAAAACTTGCTTCGTGGAGTTGAACTTTGTATTTGTATTAATTTCAATATAATCTTTAATATATAATTTTTCTTATGCTTTCAAAATAAATTTTAATTTTTAAGTTAATTGATCTTCTTGGATGATCGGCCTTTAGGCTTGTTGATCTTCTTGGATGATCTTCTTTGGGCTTGATGATCTTCTTGAATGATCGGCCTTTAGGCTTGATGATTTTCTTGGATGATCGACCTTTGAGATTATTGATCTTCTTGGATGATCGGCCTTTCGGCTTGATGATCTTCTTGGATGATTGGCCTTTTGACTTGATGATCTTCTTGAATGATCAACTTTTGGATTCGATGATCTTCTTGGAGTATCAGTGTCTGCACGAGATTTTTGGTGAAACTTGTTTCATGGAGTTGAACTTGTGTTTGTGTTGATATTGATACGATGTGGTTCGATCTATAGTACTCAATCCTCTTATTCTCTCTTAGTCGAATGCATATGCTTGTTTTGAGGAAGCGAAACGCGTGATGTTCTTGGAATTGAAGTCTTGGAAGAATGCTTGTATTTCTAAAGTACTTCAGTCTACAAGTGCAGTCAGCTTCAGGAGTTAGGGAGTCTTCCCAACAATTCTCTCTAGACCCTATGGAGTATAAAATTTCTGACCCCCACAAATGAAGAGAGCTCTACTATATATTTATAAGGTTCTCTGGTGGGCTTCATGGGCTTGGGCTTGATTGGTCCATGAGCCTGACCCTTGGGCTCAATTAGTTAGATTTAGACCTACTTTGACATTTGGGCTAAATTAAGCCGAATTTTAGGCTCAACTGGACTTTAGTCCAAATTATAATATTAAATTGGGACAAATTAATTTCACTCAATCCATCATTTGTGATGAAAATACGTGGCATCATCGAAATTCGCTAATTTATATTTTCAACTTCAATTTGCGGCACTTGTAAACTTTTAATTGGTTCCAAATTCAATAATTTAGAATTTCACCATTAATTTAGGGAATGACGTGACAATTTATGATTGGTCCAAAATTTCTCTTTCAACAATGTTTTTGATCATTCAAAACTAATGGATAATAAAGAACGCATGCACAACGGAAGTGAAGAAATCGACAACATTCTAATTGCAATAAAAACAAGAATAAGCATGCAAAAGGGATAGAAAATACAACATTTGAAGACTCCACCAAAAAATTCCTCTCCCGTTCACAAGCCACATCATCAACGGTAAATCTCCGCTATTCTCCAGTTGAAGAACACGGTTGTGGTACCGTTTGTTAGTGAAAATAAGGGAATTTCATTATAAAAAGAAGGATTGTAAAGGAGAGTTGAGGTGGAATAGTTTAGGTTAAAAGTTGTGTAAGCATTAGTCTTGCAAATTTAAAAAACAAAGCCATTTAAAGAGAAAACACAAGCAAAATCCCATTTTGCATGTCTTGCACCTCAAACTCCACTAGCATATAATCTCTAGGTGTCAAGCTTGGGATGTATCACTTCAAAATCCACTAATTTAGTGGGAAAATCCAACAATTGGATTTTTCCACTAATTAAAAATAATAATAAAGAAAAATCAAGTTTTTTATGAAAAACATTTTCATAATTTAGAAAATATTAAAAAAATAAATTTAATATCACATATTAAATTGTTTATGATACCTAACTTTGATTAATCACATTAATCAAGTTTTAAAAAATACTTACATGCTAATAAACAAGAATACTCTCAAACATAATTAGTTAATCAATTAATTATATAATTGTAAATTATATCTCATATAAAATAAAATTTTCCCTTAAGATCGAATTTGAACATGTCAAATTCTCACATCACCTAGTTCTTCAATTTTGTCCGTAGTGAGCTAGCAAGGAGACCCGATGGACTTACAGATCATGGGCTCCACCGATCCGAGACTAATCGGTCAAACTCTTTAACCTAGTTAATCAACATTCCTTAACTAACAGAACTGTCCACTATAGCTTGTAGTTGCACTCCCTTCACTGTAGATATATTATGTGTCCATTTGATATAACCGTCATCAATAAATTGATCCTTCACAGGTTGTTTATAACTTCAGCTAGGTCAAATACCGAAATACCCTGAGTTACATCTTTTCTTCTTAAGTAACACTGTCTCTCTAATGAACAATTGATTTAGGATCTTAATCACTAAATCCATTCCTTTTCGGGCCAACGAGAGGATGAGGCCCCTTGTTCAAGACTCAAAATTAGCCTTTAAGGGAACAATCTTTCTACTATCCCTAAAATGGGTAGGAGTGAATTCCATCTTGCAAATTCTGTGTCCCCTGCCATCTACCTGGTCTTATCCCTGAAATGAAAAGTATATTGAGCAGCGATGTTGAACTTACCTTCACCTGTACAGATCAAGGGACAATCGCGAATAAACAGGAATTCATAGACAACTTAGGATTCAGATCAAGTTATCTAGGTCATCAAGAAATGAAATTAATTAGTGTTAACATTAAATGGTCTTACAATCTCATCGTGTAGAACACCCCCGCTCACATGTTTGAACATGAAAGAGTCGATCACATCGTTTATGACACTTTATAACATTTGTAACAATTATAAAGAAAGTCGTATTCAATAGTATCACTAGAAATAGGTACCCAACCTAATCTAAGTACTATAGACTGTTTAGGCTATTTTACTCGAACTTGATCAAGTTTATGTCTCCACATAAAGTCCAAGTATTCATGACTTGTCTGAATAAACTTCATATATGTTACTAAACAATCAACAACACTTGTCTGAATAAACTTCATATATGTTACTAAACAATCAACAATACTTGTCTGAATAAACTTCATATATGTTTACTGTTTACCAAACTATGAGTTTTAAGACATACAACCCAACAAACTTCGACTTGGACTAAAACTCATAGTGGGTTACAACAAAGTTGAGTGCTGTGAGAGAACTAAATACAATAAACTAGGGCATCCCATACCCACAATTTCTCCCACTTGCCCTATTTGTTCTACCCGTAGTCTAAACTCTTTAGGTGACGCTTGAAAAACTTAGCCGGGAGGACCTTTGTAAACGGATCAACAATTTTATCCCCAAACGCTATTTGTCTCACAATAACGTCTCCTCTTAGCACGATCTCTCTGATGAGATGATATTTGCGCTCAATATGTTTTTCACACTTATGGCTTCTAGGTTCTTTGGAGTTCGTTATTTCCCTACTGTTATCGCAATACAAAGTGATTGGTAGACGCATGTTTGGAACCACTTCCAGATCATTTAGGAACTTCCGAAGCCATACTGCTTCCTTGATTTCTTCACAAACAGCAACATATTCTGCTTCCATTGTGGAGTCAGCAATGCAGCTCTGCTTAATACTTCTCCATACTACTGCTCCTCCATTTAAAGTGAACACCGATCCCGAAGTAGATCTCCTGGAGTCTATATCGGTATGAAAATCGGAGTTAGCATATCCCTCAAGGATTAAATCCTTATTTCCATATACGAGCACATAGTTCCTCCTTCTCCGAAGATACTTGAGGATATTCTTAACAATAGTCCAATGTTCATAACCAGGATTGGACTGATACCTACTGAAAATCCTTACTGTAAAGCACATGTCTGGACGAGTACATACCATTGCATACATCAGACATCTGACTGCTGATACATAGGGAACCCATCTTTTATCCTCAACTTTTTGAGGTGTCATAAGACATGGTTTCTTTGACAAATGTATTCCATTCCTAAAAGGTAAAAGATCTCTTTGGAATCATGCATCTTAAACTTAGACAACACCTTGTCTATATAAGATATTTGAGACATGGCTAGCGTTCTGTTCTTTCGGTTTCAAACTATTTGAACCTTAAGAACATATTGCGCCTCTCCTAGATCTTTCATCTGAAATTGGGTTGCTAGCCAATTTTTAATGTCAGTTAGGTATCCTACATTATTCCCAATAAGTAGAATATCATCTACTACAAAACTAGAAATGCTACAGTAGAGTTGATGATCTTTTTGTATACACACGGTTCATCAACGTTCTATTCAAAGCCTAAGATTTGACCGCAGTATCAAATCCTATATTCTAGGATCTGGATGTCTGTTTCAATCCATAAATAGATCTCTTCAGTTTGCAAACTTTTTGGTCCTGACCCTGTTCAATGAACCCTTTTGGTTGGGCCATATAAATACTTTCTTCAAGATCTCCATTTAGAAAGGCAGTCTTGACATCCATTTGCCAAATTTCATAATTATAAGAAGTGGCAATAGACAAGAGTATCCTAATTGATTTGATCATAGCAACAGGTGAGAAAGTTTCTTCATAGTCCACCCCCTCAACCTGGGCATAATCCTTTGCTAATAATCGGGCTTTATAGGTCTATACCTTCCCCGTATGGTCTCTTTTACGCTTGTAGATCCACTTACAACTGATAAGTCTTACCTTATCAAGTTTATCTACAAGTTCTCAGACTGAAGTAAAGTACATAGACTCTATTTCAAGGTCCATTGCTTTGATCAATAGATCTCGATCAAATTCATCCAGTGCTTGTTTATGTGTTGATGGATCCTCTAAGCCATCATTAGGTATGTTGACTTCGATTTCAGTTAAACCCATCTAGCGGTCAGGCTGTCACAATCCTTCCACTATGTCAAAGCTCTCTCAACTCTTGAGTAGGATGTGATGGACTATACGACCTTGATCTATCTACAACTCTTGTTGATGAACAAGGTTAATCAACAACTTTTGTTGATTCGTCTGTAGCATTATTTTAAATCTCTTCCAATACTAGTTTACTGCGAGGTTTATGATCTCGAATGTGATCTTCCTTTGGGAATGTGGCATTTTTCGATACAATTACCTTATCATCCTAAGGATCATAAAACTGACCACCTCTAGTTACTTTAGGGTAACTTACAAACAGACATAATTTTGAACGATGTTCCAATTTCTTATGATTTTGCACCAACACGTGTGCCAAGCAACCGCAGATCCGAAAATAACGTAAACTAACTTTACGCCCTGTCCAAAACTCATAAGGTGTTTCTAAAACACTCTTTGAGGGAACGTTATTCAAAATGTAAGCGGCAGTCTCTACTGCATACCCCTAAAACAAGTTAAGCAACTGAGCATAACTCATCATGGACCGAACCATGTCTAACAAGGTTCTGTTTCTCTGTTTGGATACACTGTTCTGCTGTGGCATTCTCGGTGTAGAGAGTTGTGACTGAATCTCGTGTTCTATCATTTAGTCTTGGAATTTTAAGTCCAAATACTCCCCACCTCGATCTGATCGAAGTGTCTTAATAGATTTACCTAATTAGTTCTCAACTTCGATCTTAAATTCCTTGAACTTTTCAAGAGCTTCAGAGTTAGGTAAATGTAACTGTACCTTGAATAATCATCTATAAAGCTTATGAAATATTCATAACCTCCCCATGCTTTAACACTCATCGGTCCACAGAGGTCCGAATGCATGAGCTCTAAGGTTTCTTTGGCTCGAAGACCTTTTCCAGAAAAAATATCTTTTTATCATTTTTCCTTCGAGATATGACTCACATAGTGATAAAGAGACTTTTTCTAACTTGTTTAGAAGTCCACTTTTAGCCAGTCTCTCAATCCTATTGAGATTAATGTGGTCAAGTTTCAAGTGCCAAAGATAGGGACTCTGAGAAATGCGTTGCCTTTTTCTTTGAGTTTCAATTGTTTTAAACATTTCTGGGTTATATACAACTTCAAATTTAGATGGTTTTAACTTATATAAGTTACTTTCTAAGTTTGCAGAACAATTTTGTATACCTCTTTTTGTAATGAGTGCTTCATTAAGACAAAAATTTACTTTGTACAAATCTTCCAACAAACAGAAAATAGATATCAAATTTCTTTTACAAGAAGGTACATAAAGAATATTTACTAAATATAGATATCTATTTCCAAAAGTTATCTTAACAACTCCCATTACTTTTACTGAGATATGCTCCCCTGATCCAACCCAAAGAGTAATCTTATCTTGTTCGAGCTGCCTCCAAGAACTAGTTTCCTGAGAAGAAAAACAAACATGATTAGTGGCCTCTGAATCCAATATCCAGGTAGAATCTTCATTCTCCACTATACATGTTTCAATAACTAGTAAATCTAATTTACCTTATCTTTCTTTTTCAACTTTCTTCTCGACAAGATATTTAGGGCAATTTCTTTTCCAATGCCCATTTTCGTTGCAATGGAAATATTTTCCTTTGGCAACTTCCTTTTTGCCTTTCTGTGCAGCTACAACCTTCCATTTCCTAATTTCCTTCTTTTTCTTTTGAATACCTCTATTTTTGGAGAAAGAAAGGCCATCTTTACTCCAAAAACGAATTTTTTTTTGGTTTCCTCTTCGAAGTTGAAGCAACATTTGCTTTTGCCTCTGAACCTTTATTTTTCAAAAAAGATTCATAAATCTGGAGTTCTTTGAGAAGATTCGTCAAGTTATACTCTATCTTATTCATCATTGCATTCGTTTTGAATTGAAAATAGCTCTTCAGAAGAGACTGCATGATGAATCCAACTTGACACTTCTCATTCATGACGGTTCCATTCACTTCTGCAATATTGAAGTGAACCCTCATGTTCAAAACATGTACCCTTATGGAGGTTCCTTCCTTCATTCTACAGTTGTAAACAAATTTAATTGCGTCAAGCATGGCAGATGTGCACGGTTGTCCAAATAGGCCTTGGAAAGAGTCCATGATCTCTCTTGTAATAGCTAACCTCTCTTGTTTCTTAGATAGTACATCAGATATACGAGCTAAAATATAAACTCGAGCCTTCTTATTAGCTTTGACCCATCTGTCATACGCATCCCAAACTGTTCGATTTTCGTTGGGACCAGGGGATGGAGGACACTCCTCCGTTAAAACAAATCAAAGATCATCTATTACTAATATCGTGTTTATATTCCATTTTCAAGTTCTGTAATCAATGCCATTAAGTTTTTTAGAAGCTAGCAGTTGTATAATGGATGTGGCCATTTCTAAAAAACAAACAGATTTATTAGAGAATTGATTAACTCCTTTTAATCAAATTTATTGAGCAAAAATAATGTACCTAGTTTCATTATTCTTTTGCTAGATACTTCATTGAGTCAGAATAGCCCTCACCGAAGGGCAGTCGATTATTCCTTCACTGAATCAAGACATTCTTGACTAAATACTAATACTAGAATAAATCTTATCCTTATAGTACTTAGTTACCGTTTATTTGGTCAAGATCTTTATTAATACTTAAATAAGTCTTATAAGTGTATACCCACCACTTTCGAATTATAGAGATCGGAATCAAACAAGCCTTCAAAGGAGAAACAATTGTTTGAAAATGGACCTATGCAACTCTATCCATTTCTGGAGTTCATGGTGTTCCGAAACCTATGTTACAACCCTCTGAAGGGATAGCCATCGCTAAATGACTAGTAAAGGGTTGCATAAAGCCAACCAACAAACGCAACATAGGAATCTCATTGTGTGACCTAATGCAAGAGACCGTAGGACATGTTGACACAAACCTTTCACGCACTTACTATGAAGGATTGATGTAAATGAGATTTACATTTAGTACCATGGAATAGAAAAAGAACTATGGTTTATATGTTTCATAAGATGAAATATTAAAACTATAGATTATAAATATAGTATGATAAATTGGTTATCATTTATATTTATAATAATATTAATTATTTGATAATTAATTATTTTCTTTAATAACCATTGAGTGAGTGGTTATTGGATTCATGGTAACCGAGAGTTTAAAAGGAAAATGGTTTTCCTAATTTTAGGATGATTTACAAACTGTTGAAGTTTTCATAAAAAGTTTTGGAGATTTCCCTCTCGCGCAAAAAGGGATCTCACGGTAGTAGTCAAGTAAATATGGATTTACTAAACAACGGCTGGGTGAGCTAAATGACCATGCAGTATTTATTAAACGATCACATAGTTTTGCTAGACGATCACTTGTCCTAAGTAAATGATCGTGTAGAGTCTGTAAGAGACAGACTGAGCTAAACGATGGGCTAAACGATCACTTAGCTTTTGCTAGACAGCTAAACGATCAGGCATCGACCTATACGATAGGTCTCCACCATCTCCCACTTTCCTAGTCGCATACACGATTGGTGTTTCCTCCTTCGTCTACCTCATACCAAGTCTGAACAAAGCCCATCCTTTGGATTTTCACACTGAGAATACCAAGGTAGCCTTGTTGGTGGTGTCATACTCAACTCGACACCATCAAGGTTTTCTGGAGGCCATTCGTGCTATTACTAAGGAGTTCGTGACTGAGGCGATTGTTGAGGACGAGTGCGAAGAGTTCGTGCTGTGTTGCGGTCATGTAGATCGAGCATTTGAGGTTGCTATTGTTCGAGCAGTCATGCGCAACGGAGCGTGGAGACGTTTCTTCAAATGTTCGTAGAGTTTGTCTCTTTGTTCATTTGAGTTTTTCATGCTGTAATTTCTGTATGGATTGTATTACCACTTGTTTGAAGTCGACTGTAAATGTATTGTTCATTCATGATTGTGATTTGGAATTATCTTTCTTCCGCTGCGCATGGAAATCTCGAATATGATTTCCTTCAATTGGTATCAGAGATAGGTTCTCTGATATTGTAAATTACATATCTAAATCGTACGCATTTTTCAGTCGCAGTGGGTTTTTGCATTTGTGGTTAACCGTTTTCTGCATCTGTGGTTATGTTGATGAATGTTTTGGGTTTAAATTGTCTTTTTGTTAAAGCTTTCGGTATTACAAAGTGTGAATTATAAGGGCCCCTGTGTTTTTGGGCGAAATTAACATCACAATCGAGTATGTAATTCAAAAGGTTTAAGTTCATCGAGTCGTTCGTGATAAAGCTTCGGTGCATGGCGATGCGGTTCAAAACGAAGAAGAAGACCAAGCGTTGGTCGGATCGTGTAGACTCAGGTAAACGATCGTTGGGATTTAACTAAGCGATCGTTTTGTTTTTTTTAGACGATCGTGTAGTATTTTCTAAACGTTCGTTTAGCTAATGCTAAGCGATGGGGGTAAATCGTTTACCATATCGCGTGGAGTTGGTTGCGCGATCGCGTAGGCGCTGAAGGTAGACGATCGTAGTGGGAGAATGCGATGCTAATCGTTTAAAAGAAGGCGCACGCTAGACGATCGTGTAATTAGCAAGCTTCATCGCTTAGTTACTACCTATACGATCACGCATATGCGATACAGAGGCGCTAGCTAAGCGATTGCTTAGGCAATAGTGCTTTGCAGCATCGTAGTCGTTTAGACGATCACGGAAGGCGGGTGTTGTGTAGAGCGCGCTAAAGCGATTGTGTACTTCAGGCTTCTTGCTTAGTAAAGGTACACGATCGTGTAATAATAGCTAAATGATCGTTTGGATTTTTCTAGACGATCGTATAGTAAATACTAAACAATTGTTTAGCTCTAGGAGCACTGGTAAGCGATAGAACGAAGTGTTTGTTTTATCGTGTAGACGATCGCGGGGTGCTTAGTATACGATGGTTGGAGAAGTGATGCTTTGCCCGAGCGGTTCAAGACCCGATTCGCCTATTTGAACCGAAGACTCGTTGTCTTTGTAATAGTTAGCTTTCCTTTTTTGGTTTTAAGGCAATTTTACCCGGTTCATTAACTTTGGATGCTTATACATGTGATGTATGGTGCTTATATGTCAAAGTATTTATCCTATAGTTAAAACCCACCTTAGGTTGTGCAATTATTCATGCATCATGTATAATAATTGTTATAATATTGTCTGAATAAATTATTTGAAAGCATGCGCATGCATCATGAAATATAAGAGTTATATTTTGCATGCATTGAGCATTATCATGCATCATCCTTTTCTTATAAGTGTTATAGTCTAAGGGTGAATGGAAGCATGTTTTGCTTGTTTCATTGCGGTTTTGTATAAGTGTTATATAAAAGAAATAGCAATGAATAGACAATGCATTGAGCATGACACTTAGGCCGTTTATAATCGTTATGAATGCCTTTCATGTGTTAGCTTCACATTGTGGTTGTTTCCATTTATAAGTGTTATGAAGGAAATTAGACCTAAATTCAATAATTCAGAGTTGCATGCGGATTTAGGGTGAACTCAAGTTTTTTAAAAGGGTTTTAAAAATTTGATTGAAATAGACCTAAGTTCAAATGGTTCTAAAGAGTTTAGTAACCTATGTTAATCTTTTAAAATCGGTTTAATAAGATTAAATTGGTTGAATAAAAGATTAAATTTGTTGTAAACCTATCTATAAGGGACCTTTTGTCTAAGGCGGGTTCTGGCTAGGCTAGGGTTCTTAAGTTGACGGAAACGTAACACCCCTACCTAGGAACCTACTTGGAAAGGTGAATTAGATAGATTTTCAACAAGCATGTGACGATTTGGTCAAAGACTCCGTTAAAGAGTTTAAT
>NC_143488.1:56198652-56255612 GCF_027475165.1 Benincasa hispida | reverse complement strand
AGATGGTGTTTTTATTTGCACAGCAAATCTGGAATCGAATTTATATGTGCCTTTAGCCGTTAATTCCCTTCATAATACTGAAATGTTAAGAACTGTCGTAACTCACTCAAAACGTCGACGAATTTCTCCAAAAGAAAATGCCCAACTTTGACATCTACGTTTAGGGCACATCAATCTCAATCGGATTGAGAGATTGGTGAAGAATGGACCTCTAAGTGAGTTAGAAGAAAATTCTTTTCCTATGTGCGAATCTTGCCTTGAGGGTAAGATGACTAAACGACCTTACTGGAAAAGGTTATAGAGCCAAGGAGCCTCTTGAGTTAGTACATTCTGACCTTTGTGGTCCTATGAATGTGCGAGCCCGAGATGGCTATGAGTTTTTTTATCAGTTTTACTGATGAATACTCTAGGTACGGGTATGTTTATCCTATGAAACGGAAGTTTGAATCCTTTGAAAGGTTCAAAGAGTTCAAGACTGAAGTTGAAAACGCATTAGATAGACGAATTAAAACACTTCGATCAGATCAGGGTGGAGAGTTTTTAGACTCGACATTCCAGGACTATTTGATAGAACATGGAATTGTTTTTCAACTCTCAACGTCGAGTACACCTCAGCAGAATAGTGTAGCGAAAAGGAGAAATAGGACCTTGTTAGACATGGTTCGCTCGATGATGAGTTACGCTTCCTTACCGGACTCGTTTTGGGGTTTCGCAGTGGAGACTGCGGTGTACATACTCAACTATGTTCCATTCAATAGTGTTGCACGAACACTTCTGGAGTTGTGGAACGGGCGTAAAGCTAGTTTACGTCACTTCTGGAGTTGTGGAACGGGCGTAAAGCTAGTTTACGTCACTTCCGCATTTGGGGTTGCCCTGTACATGTTCTTGAGGCTAATCTCAAGAAGTTGGAACCACGATCGAGGTTGTGCCTCTTTGTAGGCTACCCCAAAGGTACACGAGGGGGTTATTTTTATGATCCAACGAAAAATAGGGTGTTTGTTTCAACAAACGCTACTTTCCTGGAGGAGGATCATACAAGGGAGCACAATCCACGAAGTAAAGTCGTGTTGCGTGAGCTTTCCAATGAAACTACTGAAACTTCAACAAGAGTTGTTGAAGAGCCTGCTACATCAATAAGAGTTGTTGATGGGAGTTCATCCAGTAGGTCGGTTCCACCTCAAGAGTTGAGGGAACCTTGACGTAGTGGGAGGGTTGTGAACCCACCCGTTCGCTATCTAGGTTTCACAAAAATCCTTGCTATGGTAGCAAATGGTGACGTTGAGGATCCGTTGTCTTATAAGAAGGCAATGGAGGATGTTGACCAGGATGAATGGGTCAAGGACATGGATCTCGAGATGGAGTCGATGTACCTCAACTCAGTATGGGATCTTATAGATCAGCTTGATGGGGTTCGCCCTATAGGTTGTAAATGGATCTAAAAATGCAAACGGGGTGCTGAAGGGAAGGTATAGACCTTCAAAGCTCGACTTGTGGCAAAGGGTTATACCCAGGTAGAAGGAGTCGACTATGAGGAGACTTTCTTGCCTGTTGCCGTGTTAAAGTCGATCTGCATCCTCCTATCCATTGCAGCTTATTATAATTATGAGATCTGGCAAATGGACGTTAAGACGACCTTTTCTGAATGGCAATCTTGAGGAGGCCATTTATATGGTGCAGCCCGAGGGATTCATAGCCCAAGGTTAAGAGCAAAAGGTTTGCAAACAGAATTGGTCCATTTATGAACTGAAACAGGCGTCTTGATCTTAGAACATACGGTTTGATACTGCGATCAAGTCGTATGGCTTTGACCAAAACGTTGATGAACCTTGTGTCTACAAGAAGATCATCAATGCTTCAGTAGTCTTAGTGTTGTATATAGACGATATCCTACTCATTGAGAATGATGTAGGTCTACTGACTGTAGTTAAGAACTGGCTAGCGACCCAATTGCAAATGAAAGATTTGGGTGAGGCTCAGTTTGTTCTAGGTATACAGAACTTTCGGGATCGTAAGAACAAAGTGCTAGCACTGCCTCAGGCATCGTACATTAACAAGATGTTGCTCAAGTACTTGATGCAGGACTCCAAGAGGGGCCTACTGTCGTTCCGGCATGGAGTCACTTTGTCTAAGAAAATATGTCCTAAGATGCCTCAAGAGGTTGAGGAGATGAGACGGGTCCTATATGCATCTGCCGTTGGCAGCTTGATGTATGCGATGCTCTATACTCGTCCAAACAGCTGCTACGATATGAGCATAGTCAGTAGGTATCAGTCTAACCCCGGCCAGGGTCACTGGAACGTAGTGAAGAACATCCTCAATTATCTTTGGAGAACGAGGGACTACATGCTCATGTATGGTTTGAGGGATTTGATCCTTACAGGATACACAAATTCTGATTTTCAGACTGATAAGGACTCTCACAAGTCCACATCAGGGTCAGTCTTTACTCTTAACAGATGAGCTGTAGTGTGGTGAAACACTAAGCAGAGGTGCATCACCGACTCCACTATGAAGGCAGAGTACGTAGTGGCTTACGAAGCTGCTAAGAAGGCCATCTGGCTCAGGAAGTTCTTAACAAACTTAGAAGTTGTTCCAGATATGTCTAGGCCCATTACCCTCTATTGTGATAATAGTAGGACCGTGGCGAACTCCAAAGAGCCAAGGAGTCACAGGCGCGACAAACACATAGAGCGAAAGTATCATCTGATCCGTGAGATAGTGTATCGAGAGGACATGATCATCACGCAGATCGCTTCGGAGCACAATGTTGCTGACATGTTTACAAAGGCTCTCACGACTACAATGTTTGAGGGTTACCTACAGAGCATGGGTTTACAGGATTGTTCGCAGTTGAACTAGGGCAAGTGGGAGATTTTCTTGTACTGGGCTTTTATGCCTTAGTTTATTGTTTTGTACTAAGTTTATTATACACCCCACTTCGTTTTAGGACAAGTGGGAGATTGTTGGGGTTGATGCCTTAAAGTCTCGTGTCCTGTAGTTTATAAACAGTATGTACGAACAATTGTGTTGTTAAAATATGATATTTACTTTACATCTTGTATTTTTCTCATTTACTTGTTTTATTTGCTTTACCACAAACCAATAAATATAAAATCCCTGGTTATCTGGATGTGACTCAAGCATGTATGTGGTGACATACAAGTGGATCATGTTTTGAGTGATAACCAAAATGGTCTGTAGTATATGGATATAGAAGAGAAACCTTATCCTGGTAACGCTACGGATGCGGCCCGCTTTGTGGAATGGTCACACGCTACGGATCCTGATCATTCGTGTTGGGGACATACGAGCGGGGGCGTCCTATACAAAGAGTTTGTATAAGACCTGACCACGAAGTGTTAACGTCTCGTTATATAACACCATTCATGACAGAGACTTCACTTCACTAGAATGACCATAGGTAACATGACCTCAATCCTAAGTGAGTTGGGAACTCCTGCCATTGAGGGTGGTCCTTTAATTTGTATGGGTGCGAGTGGCCAGGTTGCCGATTCAAACTTACCATTTTGGAGATTCGTCTGATTTGGGAGCTGGGAACTCAGCTATACAAGATGGAATTCACTCCTTCCCCGAGGCAGGGGTAAGTAGATAGATGACTATCTTAAGGACTGATTCGAGGGCTTGAACGATGTGACGCCACACACCTT
Source organism: Benincasa hispida (assembly GCF_027475165.1). NCBI lineage: Eukaryota > Viridiplantae > Streptophyta > Magnoliopsida > Cucurbitales > Cucurbitaceae > Benincasa > Benincasa hispida. Next base: position 56,251,944 of record NC_143488.1, on the reverse strand, counting down.
CTCTTGGCCCGAGAGCTGTTCACACACAGTTGGAATATGTTGTATTGTTCATTAGAGGAATCAGTGGTACTTAAGGAGTGAGATGTAACTACATGGGCAAAACGGTAAATTGGCTCAATTATACTTACGAGCATCTGTGAAGGGTCATCGTACTCATGATTGGCTGTATCCAATGGACACGAAAATATATCTGTGGTAAGAAGAGTTCAGATGTTGGTCTTTAGTGGAATCATTGACAGTTAACGGATGGTGGATCTCGTGAATAAAGAGTTTAGTCAGCTATTCATGTACCATTGGAGTTTTGAGCCACAGGTCTATTAGGTCCCCTGAGTAGCTTGGATAAAGTCGAGAACCAGTATTTGGGTTAATTTGAAATGTTCAAATTAATAAGAGGAAGTTCGATTATATATGATATAATTAGACTGTTTAATTATATATGATATAATTGGCAAATGTATGAGATACATTATCTTGGAGGAAATTAGAAATAAATATGATTTATATCAAGTAAAGGAGAAAATACAATAGTAGATATATGATATCAAACTATAGGATATAAATATAATATGATTACATTTATTAATTAATTAATTGATTAATTATATGACAATTAATCCCTTTTTCCACGTTCGGACGTGGGTAGTGGGCAATGTTAGCTATGGTAACTGATGGGTTAAAAAAGAAAAGAGTTTTCATTTTGAATAGTACATTCAATATTTCTTCGACCGCCCAAAAATATTTCATAAAATGATCGCCCGAGAGCCTATACGATAGTTGCTTCTCCATCTAAACGATTGTCTACCTTGTGATTTATCTAAACGATCGTATACATTTTTCCTAAACGATCATTCAGCATTTCATACACGATCCTGTGGCTCCTTTATGCGATAAGCACTTCTGCTATACGATAGCACTGTTTTCTCTCCCACTTGCTTATCGCTTACACGACTCGTTTGTCCTTCGTCCTCTACCAAATTCACCAAAGCCCATCCTTTAGGTTTTCACTCTGAGAATACCTGGGGCTCATTAGTGGTAGTATTATCCCCGTTGCGGCGTTCGTGTTCGCATTGATCGTGTTGTTGCAGCCGACGTTCCCGTCGGGTGTTGGTAGATCTGTTGGAGGGACCCGCTGCATTGGGGTTCTAAAGTTTGAAGATAGTCTTCAACTGGTATGGAACCCTATTCCTATTATTTATCTTGTTCTGAGCATGCCAATAATTAGATTTGATTGCATAACTATATGTGTTGAATGTATTTTGTTATATTTCGGTCACAGTAAGATCGGAGTGATCTGAACGCGCTCATGGAACTCTTGGTATGAGATCCTTCACCTGCAACATTGGCGTTTGCCATGACAATCACTCTGATACCAAGTTTGGAAATTAAAAGAGAGGGAGATTTCATAGGTAATTGGTATTTCCTTCTCTTCACATTACACGAGAGGCAATAGCTCACATTATACAGAGATGTCCCAAATTAGGGTTCAAGAAAGAATATTTAAAAACAATGAATTACAAGTGGCCCAATCAGAGTGAAGGAGAATACATGAGAGATTATTTCTGTTGAGGGGAATCGTAATAGACTCGGCCTTTTTGTCTATTTCTACGTTGGCTTCTCTTTGTGGCGTGGCAGTCTTGGAGTGACATGTCACCTTTGACTTGTCCTTGTTGGCACATATTCTAACACTAAATGAACTAATGAAAAGAAATTTGAGAATGTTGTTAAAATATATTAACCAAAAACATTATTGTCATATAAAGACAATCTAATAGACAGTTATTCAATATATGACCCTTTATCTATATCTATACTATATTAGAAAGGGGTAGATGTAAGAAATTTTAACTTTCCTTTTTGCTCTTAACTTATTCGATAACAACTCTTTTGTCCTTATTCTCACACCCTTTCGTGGTTTATATGTACCTTCATATCTTTTAGCTTTTTTGTTCCTTAGTTTTATATTCATATTTTGTCCTTATGTCCTTTCATATTTTTCGTACATTTACTTTAAAAAAAAAAACTTTTTATGGTTTTTTTTCCATTTAATTTTAGCTTCCCTTATTGCTCTTTAGATCTTTTAGCCATTCATATTTTATTCTTATATCATTTGTTTCAATTCTTGTTTTCAAGAATTAGTGAATTGAAATTACTAAGTTTATACATATTTTTTAACAAATACAAATTTCTTCCCACAATAACTACATTCTTCTCTTTCTTTCACATTTTCACATAATAAATTCATAAATTTTGTTTTTCTTTCCGTCAAACTTCATTTTACTAGAGAGCTCAAAGTCGTATAAATAAAAATTAAATGCTTTTATTATTTGTAAGAGAAACATTGAAATGTGGTTGAATAAAAAGAATCTAAAATTTTATTTTGCTAAATGAAGAGATAACTTATATTAAAAAAAGTCTCAAGTATATATCATTATTAAAGTTATGAATAATTTATTATTGGGTCAAATTTTCTTTTGGTCCCCGAAATCCTCATTCGATGTCTATGTGGTATCTCAAGTTTCAAAATGACACTATTACCCATGAGATTTGGAAAATAGTTTAAATGATACCTAAACATATTTTGATCATTAGTTGACTAATGGAAATATGGCTTGACTATGAGGTTGGTGATTTACTTACCGACTGAAAAATTAAGGCCTATCTATAAGCCTTTCTTTTTCTTTCTCCATTTTTTCATTTATGGTTTTCACAGAGTTTTTAGAATGAAGATATACATACCAAAAACATGAACATATAAAATTTTCATAACACTTGAGCAAAACGAACAGGGACAGCAAACTTGGAGTTGTGGGTATTGTCCAATTGTTGATTTCTTGGTTCATCTCTCGATTAAAAAAATTCAGAAACACGGTCATGTGTTTGGCATGATTTCATTTTCTATTATTCAAAGAAGCAAATCAAAAACTAAAAGTGAAAAAACAGGATAAAACGTTGAATATTGAAGGATTGCAGAAGAGGGAAGTAATATGAGGCAGTACTATTGGACATATTTTAAATAATAATATGTATACTATGGTCCCAACATACCAAAACAATAAGCATCTAGTCTTTTTTGAATCTCAAGACAATAGTCATCTTAATGAAATCCGGTATGTTATTTATTCTTGACAATTTGGTATGAATGATCCTAAGGTTAATTTATTCAATATAGATTTAAAGTAATTATGCTAACAACTACAAATGGTAAGAGAGAAGAAGAGGAAAGAAATTAGTGAAGAATGACCATGGTTGGTGCAATTGGAGATTAGAAGCATTGATGGTGGGAAGATGAAAGGATGGAAAGAAGGAAAATGGAGGAGGGTAATAAGAAACATAGACACGTGTAAGATATAATCCTAAAGGAATATTATATTAATATAATTATCCAGTTAACAAATAAATTGCTAACCTCAATATCAAGTCATATTTTCATTATCAACTAACGATCTGTTTAGACATTATTTAGAACTATTTTTCAAACGACATATTTTGTGACTTGTCGCTACTGCTGTTTGAAGCTGTCGTTTGCTATCGTTGGAAGCTCCTTGCTTGTTACTTGTGACTCGTCATTGCTGCCGTTTGAAGCCATTTGCTTGCTATTACTACCATTAGAAGCTCACCACTTGCCAATGGGAGCCACTTGATGTTGTTGTTCATAGCATCACACGTGAAAGAGGAAAAGGAAAGAGTGAGGAAAAGATGAAATTTTAGGGTTTATAGTTGTTTTCTTCTTACCTATTTTGTCTTTTTCTCTCTGTTTGTTTTTTCTTTTCAACAAATCAAGCGCTCAATATATTTTACCTTTGCTAGGATCTTAGTTTTTTCTTCTTAGATTCGAGATACGAGGATCTAATTCGCTTGAGGTTTTCTTTGATTTTGGCGATGATGATCTAATTTACCCATAGTTTCCTTCAATTTTAGTTATGGGAATCTAATTCACTCATGCTTTCTACAGTCAAACCTTTTTATCACTACAAGAAATAATTGATACAATAGCTAACGAAAAAGTTTATAAAAGATCTTTCATAGCCTTTTTCGAAGGTTGTCTGACAGTCCATGTTATTAAAAGTCTGGGACTTTTTATAGCCTTTTTGTAGAGCTATAATAGAGTATGGAGATATAGCATGTATACATGGTTATGAAAACATTCAAAGCATTAGTCATTAAAGCTATCTTTTAACATATAATAGCTTGCTCTCAATGTTATCTTTATTATATAATAGCCTTTTCTTAATGCTTTATTTGACATATGATAACTTTTTTTTAAGGATATTATATCATATATATAGCTTTAATCTTATGTTATAACAAACAACATTGAAATTATGTCCATTTACATTACAAACAGTTGTTTTAAGTTAAATAGACATATGAAATAATTCATAGTGTATTCATTGTATTATTGAAATTTAGTAATCAATTTACATTAGAAACTAAAATAATTATCCAATAATACAAAAAATATATCAAATGTAATTTTCAACCATACAAGGTTCACAAAATACAAAATTCATCAAGTTTTGAGGATTATAGCATCATGAAATTGAGTTTCCATCTTTGATCTTCATCTACCTACATAAAAAAATGAATTATCATTAGATTAGTTCCCAAAATCACAACTGAATGTCAAAACTATATAAAAAGTACATAATTGTCATTTTGACTCTCAAAACAACCTAAAAATATGTAGTTCATTAATAATCGACAAAGTTATGTAAACACAATTATTAAATTTTAATTACCTCTAAATTCATGAGCCTATCATTCATTTTTGCTATTCTCAATGTAACAAATATATATAAGCATTGGTCGGGTTAGGAAGGATAAGTTGACATTAAACTTCATATATCATTGAAATAATAAATGTCACTAATTAGGCAATAATAATATAAGCAATGGTCATGAACTCTAAACATATGAAAATAGTAATAAAATAGAAACAAAGGCACAATGAATAAATATGTTAAAAACAAATTCAGAACAATGTGTAAAATATGGAGATGTTTTACAATTCTAATAATAGATTGAATCAACAACAGAGTAAGGTGTAACTTGTTTACCCATTAAGAAAAAACAAAAAATAAGCATGACAAACATGCTAAAATAATACTTTACTACATGTGGTTCATTGACAAAAAGATTCCAATCTTGTCTATAGTGACAAACCTACAAATAATACTCATGGTAAAAACAAAGCAATAAACAATTAAAGGCGAGAAGAGAAATAGTGTAGAACAAGAGAGAAGAAAAGGAAATTGTTATCAAAAGAATAAGAAAGAGATAATTCAAAATGTTTTAAAAGATGTTTTAAACTAAAATTTGAGCATTTGTATGTTATTACCCACTTTAAAAGTCTCTCTTGTTCAAATCGGAGCGAACATCGAGTGGGTTTTGTTTTGCGATAGATCTGGGCGAGCATAGAGTTCTTCATAGTGGGGGAGTTTTGGACCGAATCGAGGGTCAGATCAAGAATTGGATTGAGTTTTAGACCGAATCAAGACTTGGATCAAGTTCGATCAAGGATCAAATTCTGGACCGGATCGAGTTCTGAACCGAATCGAGTTCTTCACAATGGAGATCGAGGATTGAGTTCTTGACCAGATCGAGGATCGAGTTATGGACCGGATCAAGTTTTTCACAGTGGGGATCGAGGGTCGAGTTCTAGCATAAAATTTTTAGACTAGAGTTATAGAATCATCAGCCATCAGAGGAAACAAAACCCAATACATAATTACATTCCATGTAGCTAGCTCAGTGCAGAAACTATAATCGAATAGCAACCAAACACAAATAGTAATCAATTGCCAATGGAAAAATGTAAAAAAGAAAATCCAAAATCAAATAAAAAAATAAAATGAAAATGGATCTAAGGATGAGTAAAGAGAGGAAAATCACACTCACCAAAGTTGCTGCAACCGACGAAGACGATGGAAAATCAGCCGTCGACGGTGGAATGCGGGTGCACATTTTAGGGCTTCGCGCGAAGTTGAGAATGATAAAGAGAGAAATGAGAATGATATGGGTTTCAAGTACTGAAAGTTGTGATTTGAAAAAATTAGGATTGAGATTTGAGAGAAAGAAGATTGAGATTTTGTGTGGAGAGACGAAAAAAAGAAAGAAGAGAAATAGAGAAAAAGAAAATATGGGTTTTGTGTATTTGAAGAACGGATGAAGCGCACACGATACAAAAATTTTGAGTGTTTGGGCGGATAACTATGAAATTTCGAGCGCACCGTCAAAAATTTGATTTTTAACATTTTTTTTAGAGTTTCTATAGCCTATTTTCAAAAAGGCTATGTCCAAGAGAATTATATTTATTGTAGTGTATTGGCAAGATCATGAGAACTAAGTCATCGCGGCCTTGATTTTCTTAATTTTGTAAAGATCTCAAATTTTGTAAAGGTAGATTAGTTCTCATAGACGTAGCCAACTGTTGATGCCAATATTTCGAAAGCACGCCTAACCTTAGACCTGTATAACAATGAAAAAGGACTCCATGCCAAAGTCAGTGTGAAAAATTAAATAATAAAAAATATGTCAAGAGGTTTTTGGATACCTCAAATGAAACGATCATGTTATTTTTATATGGGACACTTAGAGTTTAACTTACCCTTAAGATATTAGTTTTTCCTAATCACAAACAACCAAGATCAAATTTTATCTTATTTTATATCATGTTATCTTGATTTTTTGCTTTATTAGGCTAAAAATTCATCCCTCAACACAATAATATGAAAGATATCAATTTGTATTTTTAAATTATTGGATATCAATTAAAACTAAAAATCAATCATGATTTCAATTTAAACTAAGCTTTCACAAATGTATCAATCTACACCTCAATCATATTATTTTTGTTAATCCTAAGAATTAATGTATTGACAATTTTTTCAAATGTGTTTTTCAAACAAAATTTGAGAGAGAGTAATTGATATATGGTTAGAGATGTCCACAGGGTGGGATGGGGACGAGGAAGCCTTCCCCGTTCCGCAGGGAATGGAGTGGGGATTCCCCCGAGGATTTCACGGGGATTAGGTTCCTTGCGGAGAAAATTTTTCCGCCATCATCTTTTTTCTAACAATTTTTTTTCAATTAAATATATATTTTTAATAATTCCTTAAACATATCCAATACAACTTTCATTTAAATAAATTATTATCAATTTTGGTAATAAAAACAGTAATACACATTCAATTTAAAAAGATATAGTTAAAATGTTAAATTCTCATAATTTTTATAAATTAAAATTCAAAATTAGAACATCTTATCTTAAATATTAAAACATCTAAGGAATTAAAATAATAAAGTAAACTTAAATAACTAAAACCTCCATAATCATCTTAACAGAGTCTACCGTATTAATATTAATATATATATATAATAAATTTATAATTTATATATCAAAGTCGGGCAGAGTTGGGATCGGGGGTAGGTATTCCCCGTCCTCGACCCCGAATTGAAAACGAAAAAAAAAAATTTCCCACTCCCTTCCCCATTCCCCGCCCTGAACCTGGGTCCCAACTCCATGGGTTTTTCTTATCTTCCTGCAAAGCTTTATGACCTGTTTGGAATCTCATGATTTGGAGGGATTTCCATTCATAGTGGATTTCAAATGAATTCCATTATTTGACATTGCAAGAAATGGAATATTTTAAAATTCGAAATGATTTCAAATCTCATTTGTATTTAAAAAACTTTTCTAACTATAATGCTATTCGACATGATTTCATAGGATTTGAGAGTAAATTACTTAATTAATTTTGTCAAATTCTAATTTTCAATTAACACATCATGATTAGAAATCTATATTAATAAATTCTTAATTTTTTCAGTTTCCATTTAAACACAAAATTTTAAATACATACCGATAATTTAACAGAGAAATTTTTTTTATCGGATTCGAAGTCGCGCGTACCGTTTAATTCCCAAGAGACCAAAACAAGACCGTGCGGTGGTGGAAGGCAACGAGTTTAAAGCAGCAGGAGTGAGAGTTGGTGTCTAAGATCATTACAGGAAAAAGATAAAACTAATCTCTCTGCGGAATGAAAGTCTGGAACAACAATCCCATCTCTCACCCGAGGTCTGCCACTGCTGCTGTCACTGTCAATTCTACAACTGCAACAACCATTGCAACAGCGATTTGTCCATTTATCGCTCTTTGGTCCGCTTAGTCAGCAAACCAGCCAAGTCTACCGCCGTCAGCACTGCTGCATTACAGTCCCAATCACAACTTCAGTCACACCAAACTAAGTGGAGTCGAGATGGGCAACTGCGGTACTAGAGAAGAGTCTGCAGTTGTTTCCAATGCTCAAGGTACCTTTTCTGCCTCATGAATGTCTGCCTCTTTTTCAGAAAACCCAGATCTAGGGCTTTTTCTCGTCTCTTCGTTTTTTGCGCTCTCAAGTTTCAATCCCATTTTCTCTTTTATAATTCTATCTATTCTTCAGCAATGTGCTTATTATCTGTATGCGCGCTTTCGGTCTAATTTTCTCAAATGCTCAACTTAGAAACTAACTGAATCAAACTAAAACAACGACGGACTCGTTGTCCCCTAAATGGAGACGGTTTCTGCTGCAATTATGAACTCAATTATAGTAGCTTCGTTCTTATACAGTTCAACAGCTGCATACTTCGTCTTCATTGGCTGTGAAAAACGCCAACAACAATGCTACAGATAAAAGGCATATTCATAACCGGTCCATATCAGATCTAAGCGATCCTTCAACCCCTCGCAGCCTCGAGGACTTTAGAAAGAATTCGGTACTTTACACACATGTTATCGCTTTCACATTATACGAGCTGGAAACGATCACCAAGAGTTTCCGCTCCGATTACATTCTCGGAGAGGGCGGTTTTGGAACTGTTTACAAAGGCTACATTGATGAGAACGTAAGGGTTGGCCTCAAATCTCTTCCTGTCGCTGTCAAGGTTCTCAACAAGGAAGGCCTCCAGGGCCACCGAGAATGGCTTGTATGTCTCTTCTCCCACGCCACTATACAAGTCATGTTTCTAAGTCCCTTCTCTCTTTTTCTCTCTCTTTGGCATCTCATTCCCCTTGCTGTTTTATTGCAGACAGAAGTCAACTTTCTTGGTCAGCTAAGACATCCGAACCTTGTCAAGTTGATTGGTTACTGCTGCGAGGATGATCACAGATTACTTGTCTACGAGTTCATGTTTAGAGGAAGCCTTGAAAACCACCTCTTTCGAAGTACATACTCATCTTTCTCTCCCTCTTCTTTACTTCGCCGATCAATAATGTTTTTTATTTTCGGCCTCTATTCGTCAATTACTCTTGCATTTCTCTTGCCATTTGCTAGGTACCGACTATATGTGATTCTGTGGTGTACTTAACAGTAGATGAATTAGGTTATGTGGATAAGTAGAGATTTACCGACTAAAGCATGAAGCACGCTTCATCTTAAATTGAATGTGTGGTCTCTGCCCCCACTTCAACCTACAATACCTTTATCTATTCTTTATATTATTCAATGCATGCACATTAATTAACCCACACAATCGGAAGATGCAGTGCATTACTTTTTTTTTAAAAGAAATTTATCATCGTTATTTTATCAATTTATTGACTTCTTTTCCAGTTCATTGAATGCATTATTGTTTATTCTTAGCACGGAGGATCCACGACTGAGGCCTCTCTCAGCAGGATTCATTTGTTTTATTTTCTGGTCATCTGGCATATCTTCTGGTGAAGCATGTGCCATTTGATAGACCTGACTTTGTATAACATCACTATCTCAGTTTAGCTATTCATTTTGACCTAGAGTTTTGTATTAGATGCACTAATTTCGTGTGCTTGCAGTATGGCATAATTTTGATGTAGGATTAGGAGAGAGTTTCTTGGAAGAAAATTAAACAAATCAAAGGGGATGGATGAAAATGTAGTTCGATGGTCAACATGGCTATATCCCATTTCATTCTCAATCTAAAATTTATTATTAACAAGCTTTATATATTTTTTCCTTTTAGGAGAAGTTGAACTTTCATAGAGAAAAATGAATGAATAGAAGTGGGCCTTTTAAGCGACAACTCAACCAAAGGAGCCAAACCAAAACATGAACTACTTGTATGAAAGAAGTCTCCACTTCAAAAGAACAAGTCAGAGGATAATTGCAAAAGTCTTTAGAAATAGATGTACTAAGAGAAGCATTAAACATGACTAGAAATAAAGCCTCTCAAGTTGAATACACCATGAAACAACAAAAATACCAACACGCCAAAGGACACAACCTTTTTTTTTTTTTTTAAAAGGAAACAAGTCTCTTTATTCATTAAGAAAATGAAATGAGACTAATGCTCATAATACAAGGATACAAAAAGGAACAGCAGGTGCACCAGGACATCTCAACTAGGTTGACACCCCCTTAGCACCCTCATCACTTTCGAGCCAAAGGATACAACCCTTATTGACAAAGGATAAGTGTACAAGAAAATTTCCTCTATCATAAAGCAACAACCCTGGTTATGAGCCAACCAAATACCAATAGATAAAAAATAAAGTCTAAACTCTAGTGAACAAACTCACAATTCTAAAGGATATGATCCAAATCTTCATTAGCTTCCTTATAAAGAATGCATCATTTCTACCCTCAACAAAAAGAAAGAATGCCTTTGGATAGAATCTCAAGTGTTTACTCTCACATGCAGGACATGCCAATCAAAGAATTTGATCTTCTTGGGCATTTAACCTTGCATAACGAGAAGAAAGGGTATTTAGGAGTGTTGGGATCACAAAAAAGGAGAAAAAAGAACCTCAAGAAAATTCTTGGAGGGATAGAGGGACCGAAAAAGAATATCCTTTCTTCGTGGACTAACATCATGGAAACTGTCCAACAAAGAAAGTAAGGTAGAAACATCCATTGTCTACCTATTCAACAAGGAGGGTGAAAATTTATAGTGTGAAGAAGTGACAAAGCCACTAAACTTCTCAGAGAGGATGAATGGTCTAAGTAGAATGCTCAAAGTACATAAATTCTGAAGGAAGAAAAGTTGAAGAATACCAAGAGAACATCAGCAAAGAGAAAATAAAATACCCAATATTATATAAAACATGAATAAAGAAGCCTACAAAAAGATAGAAAAGAGTGCAACGGGATGGGGCTTTAAAACTAGCCAACTTCAGATGAGCAAACCACGCGATGGTGCTACATGAGTAACCACGAGTTGTTGCTAGACCCTTTAGCATTTTGACAAATGTAGCATGGTTTTACAAAGTTGTTAACATCTTTTTTGAGTTGGGGCCAATTTGGAAGAAAGAAATTGAAAAGTTTTGTCTTGGCCAAAATGGCCAGCAAGGACCCCCACATGCATGTCTTTGATTAATGACTCCTTAAATGATATGTTGGTATGCGAGGAGTGTCACCCTTGAATAGAAAGCCATCAACAATAAGGAAGTCAGAACATGGAATGTGGTCAGTGCAGTTGTACCATATGTCTTTGAAGTCATGATCTAAAGCATACATCTCAGGAAGAGATTCAAAAGCGATGATTTTACCTTTAAGAAGAGTGAGAAAAGTACCTTTTCAGCTTAAAGAATCTATTGCAATGTTGGTTTTTTCCCAAAAGTATGCTTGATGACGAAATCGAACCTTCCCAAAAATTGAAGCCACCTAGCATGCGTTCTACTAATGTTCTTTTGAGAATGTAAAAATTTCAAATAAAAGTGGTTAGTAAGTGAAACAAATTTCTTTCCAAGAAGGTAATGTTCCCATGTTTGAAGAGCCTGAACCAAATGGTAGAATTCTTGTTCATATGTAGACCAAAGCTATATAGGGGAGCTTAGTTTTTCACTAAAGAACTCAATGGGATGACCTTCTTGACTTAAAACAACCCCAATCCCCACACCCGAAGCATCAACCATAACTTCGAAAGGTTTTAAGAAATTAGGTAAAGCCAAACCAAGGTTGGAAGATAAAAGATTTTTCAAAGAGATAACACTGTCCGAAGTTGATTTATTCACATTTTTTCAAACAGTTGATCAAAGGTGCAACAATAGAACTAAAGTTATTTTTATTATTATTATTTATTATTTATTATTTTTATTATTACTTTTTTACTTTATATTTTTTATATTTTATTTAAAAAAATGAATTTTCTGGAAAATGAAGCAAGACCTAAAAAATATCGAACATCATGCACTGTTTTGGGAATCGGCCAATCATGAAATTGATATAGAAATAAGCAATCCTAAAATTTGTAGGTAAAAATGATCTTTCAGCATTCTTTTCATTCTTTCCCATGTTTTGATAGGTTCTTTCCCACTTCTAATTCTATTTTCTTCAACTTGTTCCTACCAAGCAGACGCCCCACCATTCAATTTGAGTTCAACTAAATCAACCTTCTTGTTTCTTGGTGTGTTTGCATATTTGAAGAAACTTTCCATATTTTTTATCCAATCCATAAATGGGTTCGATATCTATTTTTCCATTAAAGATGGGTAACTCTAATTTCACCTTATAGTTGTTACTTGTTAGCTTTTGCCCCTTGACACTGACGGATTCCTCGTCTTCGCTCATTTCTGGCAACCTCTAGCTCTAACTATTATTCTTCTTCGCTTGATGGATTCAATTATCGGCGATGTCGTCTTCGGTGTACTTGAAACCTTGGTCTTTCTTGAATTGTTCAAGGAAAATCTTAGTCTTCCATTGATGGTTGTTGTTGTTGCCTTACTCCTTGTATTAACTCTTGCTTTGTTCTCATGTGGATGTTGATTATGGCCCATAATAAGTTGATTAAGACGATTTCAAATATTTTTTAATAGCCTATGAATATCAATGATAGAATTCTCAATTGACAGCAAGCGTCTAGTCATGGATGTTAGTGATAGAGCGGTGGGTAACTCCGCTTCTTTGCTAGTTGCCATGGGATCGCTCCCATTGGAAGGCCTTTCCCTCACCATCGTGTCCAAGAAAATTGGCTCTGATATCAATTGGTGTAAACCAATAGACGATATATTTAATGAATAATGAATCCCAAAATTCAAACACCCTTGCCTTAAATAGGCTGATAACCGAAGACCTAAAACCTGAGGGCTGGTTACAGATGACAGAACATAAACTTAAGAAAGATTACAATGAACTAATAAACTAAAATGTCTTAATAACAAAACTAACTCAAGGACAAACGAAACTAAGGGATAACAATACATAAAAGCCCTTAAAAATTCATATTACAAATGTTAATCTCTTTTTATACTAGAATACCATTTTCATTGTTTTTCTAAACACCATATAGAAGCTCCACAAGGTCTTCTCATATTGTCGTGGTTTTCTCGCCTTATTGCTCTTTGTTTTACTTCTCTACATTTGTGATGTACCAAGGAGAGACCAATTGAGAGGATGTTGAGCGCAATTTGGCATCATCCTCAATAATACCACATAATTTTCCTCTATTCACTTTTTGACTTGGGCACCATTCAATATTATGGATGTGTTAGGCTTCCTATTATGAAGACTCACGTTAGAAGGAATAAAAGACTTGATAGCAGTGGGTGTAGTTAGTAATGGGCCTTTTACTTCATCTTTTGGGCCGATTTCCTTTTGGTGGCTCTACCCTGGGTCAGAGTCGTATATATAGTTATTTGTTTGGCTGTTTGTGGGTTATGTTATGTTTTGTTGTAGTATAGGGGTTGTGAACTTAGTAATGGTTTGACGCTCTCGAATCGGCTAGTTGGCTTGTAATATTGTTCTTTTCATATTAATATCACTGGGGAACCTAAAGTCCTTACAAGTGGTATCAGACCAGAGCATCCTCAATATCTTGGGAAGGTGGAAGAAAATGATGTAGAAACGAATAGAGGGATGACTAGGTGTGGCGGAAGCAGAAATCGGTGGATTAAGGAAAGAGTTACAAAGGCTTCCAGTATTGGAGAAGGGAGTAGAGGTGATGACGGCGAAGATGCAAGAAGTACAAAAGACATCGAAAGTGTTAGTACAAGAGCTATTAGGAGAACTTGAGAGGGAAAGGAATGAAATGACTTCGGCTGAGGTTATTTGGTAAGAGGAAGGCAAGGGAATGAATGGAGGATGAACTCCATGTTGAAGGATTCCAGGACGAGGGAGACCTGTCTCGAAAGAAACTAGCTGATGGAAATGGAGATAGGATCAAGTTTAAGAAAATAGAAATGTCGATTTTTAATGGAGGAGACCCAAACAAGTGGTTCTTCAGGGCATAGAGGTATTTTCAACTCCACCGTTTAAACGATCCGGAGAAACTCACCATATTAGTAGTTAGTTTCGAGGGTCAAGCTTTACACTGGTATCATTGGGTTGAAAATTATTGGAAGCTTAAAGCATGGGGAAACTTGAAGAAAAGGTTATTTTTTCGCTTCCGACTGGTGAGGGATGGAACCTTATGTACAAGGTTTTTGGGAATCAAACAAGAGGGCTCTATGGTTGAATAACGTAGAAATTCGAAGAATTATCGGTGCTTTTACCACACCTCTCTGAAGAAATGTTAGAAAGTACGTTTTTGAATGGGCTGAAGCTAGTGGTACGAGTGGAAATGGCTTGCTTTTGACCTGACGAGTCAGAAGAAATGATGTCTATAGCCCAGTTAGTAGAGGATAGTTTAGACGAGGCCCATTAGGCTCACATTGGAGGCCCATCGGGGATCAGAAGTTTGAAGTGAGAGCTGAACCAAAATTAAATGCTAGACCGATGGAGAAAGGAATGATGGCCTGATGACATGTAGGATCACACTGCCTGAGAAAAACCATCAAATCAAAGGGAACACTAATAACGATGCTTGACTGATACGAAGATGCAAGTAAGGAGGGATATAGGGTTATGGTACCGTTGTGATGAGAAATACAACCCTGGTCACCCTTGTAAAAATCGTGAGCTTTATTTATCTATTAGTTTTCTCCGACGAGATGGCCAAGAACGTGCTATTTGAAGGTGAAGAGATCTCGGAGCTGCCGAGTGAGACGTTGGAAATGGTGTTGCACATGGAGTTGTCTTTGAACTCTGTAGTTGGGCTAACAATGTTGGGTACCATGAAGCTGAAGGGTTTTATTGGCAAGTAAGACGTGGTGATTCTGATCGACTATAGGGCCACACATAATTTTAATTCTTAGATGTTAGTGGAAACCACCAACTACGGAGTGGTCCTGGGCTTCAGAGAAGCAGTAAAAGGTAGAGGGATTTGTAAATTAGTCATAGTCAGCCTGCCTGAGATTATGATACAAGAAGATTTTCTTACTATTGAGGTAGGAAATTTGGACCTCGTGTTAGGTATGTAGTGGTTGAGGAACATGGAGTCATGACGGTTAATTGGAAGGCTCTCAGCATGTCGTTTAGCATGGGAACATCCCGGGTTGTGTTACGAGGGGACCCAACAGTTGCTCGAATGGAGATTTCCCTGAAAATGTTGTTGAGGACATGAGATGAGGAAGATCAAAGATTTCTAATTGAGTTTAAGGAACTTGAGATTCAGAGTATGAAGTTCATTACGAAGACGGGTGACTTGGAGCTCGATCAAGTCCT
This sequence comes from Benincasa hispida, assembly GCF_027475165.1. Classification (NCBI taxonomy): domain Eukaryota; kingdom Viridiplantae; phylum Streptophyta; class Magnoliopsida; order Cucurbitales; family Cucurbitaceae; genus Benincasa; species Benincasa hispida. The sequence goes on along the minus strand of NC_143488.1, from coordinate 56,236,447 downwards.
AATCAAGTACGAAGACATCTTCACTATGCTGGAGGGGTTACCCCCAACACGCGTTGTGGATCATCGCATACAACTCAAGGAGGGACACAATCCCATTAACGTGTGGCCGTTCAAATATCTTCATGCCGAGAAAGAAGAGATCGAGCATTATCAGACGAAGTGTCAACCTTTACGCCGGTCCGGTGGTCCTCTTCAAGAAGGATGGGAGTTGGAGGTTCTGCATGGATTATCACGTGTAGAATGGAGTTACTATCCCGAACAAATTCCCTATTTCGGTGATCAAAGAACTGTTGGATGACTTACATGAGGCCAAGGTATTCTCTAAGCTAGATTTGAAATCGAGTACCATCAAATTTGTGTTTGTGAAGAAGACATATCCAAAACAACGTCTTGCACACAAGGGCCATTACGAGTTCATGGTCATGCTGTTCGGTCGGACAAACACCCTGGCCACATTCCAATCCCCCATGAATTGGGTTTTTTGCCCCCTCCTTTGCATATACGTACATTCTGGTGATCGAGGACGTGGGATGAAAAAGATCAGAGATTTCTAATTGAGTTTAAGGAATTTGAGATTCAGAGTACAAAGTTCATTATTGAGATGGGCAACCCGAAACTCGATCAGGTCCTGATTGAGTACGAAGACATCTTCAATATGCTGGTGGGGTTACCCCCAACATGTATTGTGGATCATTGCATACAGCTCAAGGTTCCCATTAACGTTTGGTCGTTCAAATATCCACATGCCCAAAAGGAAGGGATCGAGCAGTTAATAGATGAAATGTTGCGCTTGGGCATTATCAGACCAAGTGTCAGCCCTTACGCCAGTCTGGTGATCCTTGCCAAGAAGGATGAGAGTTGGAGGTTTTGTGATCCTTGCCAAGAAGGATGAGAGTTGGAGGTTTTGCATGGATTATCGTGTGCTAAATGGAGCCATTATCCCAGACAAATTCCCCATTCCGGTGATCAAAGAACTGTTGGATGAATTCCCTATTCCGGTGATCAAAGAACCGTTGGATGAATTACATGAGGCCAAGGTATTCTCTAAGCTAGATTTAAAATCGAGGTACCATCAAATTCATGTTTGTGAAGAATACATATCCAAGATGGCATTTCGCACACATAAGGGCCATTACGAGTTCATGGTCATGTCGTTTGGCCTGACGAATGCCCTGGCCACATTCCAATCCCTCATGAAGCAGGTCGTTTGCCCCCACCTTCGCATATACATACTTTTTTTTTTTTTTAATGATATTCTGGTTTTTTGCCCAGACATACGCACCATATAGCTCATCTGGCAGTGGTGCTTAGTGTGTTGAGGAAGCATCACCTTTATGCTAATTACAAGAAATGTCAATTCGGTAGGGAGAGAATTCAGTATTTGGGCCATTGGGTTTCCGTCAACGGGGTGAAAGCGGAGAGTGAGAAGATTCGGGCAATGACGAAGTGGCCCTTTTCGACCAATGTGAAAGAGTTACGGGGATTTTTGGGGTTGACCAGTTACTATCAGAGGTTCATGGAGGGTTATGGCCACATTGCAGCCTTATTGCATGCGTTGACAAAAAAGAATGCTTTTAAGTGGACCAAGGAAGCTACATTGGCTTTTGAACATTTGAAATGTGCCATGATGACCATGTCGGTGTTAGCGTTTCTCGATTTTTAGATTTCGTTTGTGGTGCAGACTGACGCGTTCGGTTCAGGTGTGGGAGCAGTCTTATCCCAGAATAATAGACCGATTGCCTTATTTAGCCAAGTGCTGTCCGAGCAAGCCCGGGCCACGTCTACGTATGAAAGGGAAGAATTAATGGCCATGGTTTTGGTTGTTAAAAAATGGAGATAATACTTATTGGGAAACCACTTCTCAATTCACACCGACCAACAAGCCCTCAAACACTATTTAAAGTAGCTAAAGGTCCTGATCGAACACCAACACTGGTTGACCAAACTCCTTGGCTATGACTTTGACATCCAATATGTGCCGACCTATAGAACAAAGTTGTTGATGCATTGTCACGTATGCCACCGTTGGTTCATCTCCAAACCATTTCAGTTCCTTCACCAATTGATGTTTCAGTGGTTTGGCAGGAGGTGCTAGTGGATCCAAAATGAGCTGAGCTAGTTCATCAACTCTTTGAGGACTAGTGTGCCCCGTTACTCTTCACCAGGGAAATTTGCTTTATAAGCATCGTTTGGTTCTATCTTCAAATTCCTCTTTAATATCGACAATTATGCATATGTTTCATGACTTAGTCCTTGGTGGCCATTTAGGTTTCCTTCGCACGTATAAACGAGCTAAGGGAGAACTTTTCTGCGAGGGTATGAGATCTGATATTAAGAAGTATGTGGCTGAATGCACAATTTGTCAAACCAACAAATCCCAAGCAATGGCTTTTGCGGGTCTTTTACAATCGTTACCAATCTACGAATGCGTGTGGGAGGATGTTTTGATGGATTTCATGGAAGGTTTGCTGAAATCGGGGGGCTTTGACACTATCTTAGTGGTAGCGGACTGCTTAAGCAAGTACGCTCATTTTATTCATGTCTCTCATCCATTTTCGGCCAATTCTATTGTGGCAATGTTTATAAGGGAGGTGGTTTGACATCACGGTTTTCCCAGCTCCATTGTATCTGATAGGGACAAGATTTTTATTAGCCATTTTTGGATGGAGCTATTTCGATTTCAGCTCAGGTTTAACATCGCTTGAGACCTATTTGCATTGTTTAAGCAGTGAGAAACCAAAGGTATGGTCAACATTATTGTCATGGGCCGAGTTTTGATACAACAATTTTCATGCCTCTCTTCAGACTACACCTTTTAAGATTGTGTTTGGTTGCGACCCATCTCCTTTGTTGGCTTTCGGGAATTATGATATGGTCAATGGGACACTAGAGCAACAATTGATCGAAAGGGACCTTGTGCTTACAGCTTTGAAAGAACATCTTGTTTTGGCCCAGGATCAAATGAAAAAGTTCGTGATTGGAAACTCCATGAATTAGAATTTGATGTGGGAGATTATGTTTTCCTCAAGTTGCACCCATACCGCCAGCTTTCGTTGGCTCGCAAACGGTGTGGAAAATTACCTCCCAAGTTTTTTGGTTCGTACAAAATCATCCAATGGGTGACGACCGTGGCGTATCGACTTGATTTGCCTCATGAGGCTGCAATTCATCCTGTATTCCACATTTCCCAGCTGAAACGTGCCATTGGGATAATATCTTGGTCCACCGAGTCCCACCTCGAGTTTTAACCTCCTTCTTCAACCTGTACAGTGCAATTTACAATGTTGGAAAAAATTCCTTTCCTCAGACATACTATTCCTTGATTTCTCCTTTCATGGCAAGATGGATATCAAGTTCAAAGGAGGATAACTCATTTGCTTCTGATTTAGTTTAGCATAAAAAACTAAATTTAAAGTTTTTAAATTGGAACCAAACATGTTCTTAAATATTGTAGAAATAAGGAATTTGTTTTTGTTTTCTACTAGATTCTTTGTTTTCGAAAACAAATTTTCAGATCATGGACCAAACGGGGAATAAAATATTTTTCTAATTTTCCTTGTTTTTCAATCGCTAAAGATTGAGACCAGTGTCTTACTGTATAATGATCATTTTTTCATTTATTGACTTTAGGAGTTATCATTCTCATATAATGTTTTCTTGGATGATCTTTATCACGTCTCGTGTCAAAAAAAGATTACTCCATTTGCATTCTTAATAGTAATTTTTAGGGGCTGTTTGGCCCACAAACTTCTTAAGTTGGTGTAAACAACTCAACTTTAATAGTAAACACTATTGAAGTTTGTACATTTATCGAGTAACTTCATTTTTCCCTTTATCTCTACTTTTCAAATTTATGGAGTAACTCCAACTTACATCTCTACCCTCGAAACACAAGCTTACTTACTCCAATATATTAACTCTAGACTTATTAACTTCATTCAATGGGCCAAACAGCTCCAATATAATAAGAAATGGCAATGCTACTAGGATGCCATCGTCTACTTGGTGCTCTATACATAATTCTTTAAGCTTAATGTAAATTCATGCTTGGGGTCCTTTTATATAATCCTTTGGTAGTTTAGAGATAATTCATCTTCTTTGTTACATCCTTGCTCGGTGGTGACCAGTTTGTTTCCTATGAAACACATTAGATGTTTATGTTACTAGTGATTATTTCAATTAGTATAGTACTTAATTGGCTCCACTTTGATTTATTATCTTACTAAATCTTGCACAAACTTTCCTGGGAACTCAGAGACAACTGTTCCGTTGCCATGGGCAAGAAGAATGATGATAGCTCTCGGAGCGGCCAAGGGACTTGCTTTCCTTCATAATGCTGAACGGCCCGTTATCTATCGGGATTTTAAAACCTCTAATATACTGTTGGACTCTGTATGTGTTGTTTATTGTGCACCAGCATTGGCATTTTTCTTTTCTCAAGCTTGTTGGTAAGAGGATGTTTCTTCTCATTTTCCTGCACTTGGCCGATTATTCTGTAGGACTATACAGCTAAGCTCTCGGATTTTGGGCTTGCAAAAGCTGGACCACAAGGTGATGAGACGCATGTTTCTACTCGAGTAATGGGTACTTATGGATATGCTGCCCCAGAATATGTCATGACTGGTATGATCTTTTCTTTATGATTGAACTTGCCCAATCTTCTCATTTGCTTGATCTTCTTTTTTTTTTTTCCCCGCAGTTATGCAAATCTGCGTGTGCAATTTTATGGCTTATGAAGGATTTCCTACATCTTTATTACCCTTTCTATCCCTGCCTTCTATTTGAAGGTGAAACCATTTCCAATATAGCGCCATCTGTGAAAGGGAGAGGCTAACCTTAGCAGGAATATAGTGCACATAAAAGCTTAAGGCTCCAAGAACTAACTATTGGTATAATTCAAAAAAATTTTGATTTATTTTTGTAGTTTTTTCTTCCCCTCTCCCAATTGGACTTTGTTCCTTTACTCACTTGAGAATAAAAACTGATTGTCAATTCGTGCAGTAAGCAGTTGACATCATGGCATCAGTGGTATGGATGATTCTATTATCTATATAGACATATTGGTATACATTTTTTTTGGATGAAAACAATAACCTTCATTGAGAAAAAATGAAAGAATACACGGACATATAAAATCAAGTCCACAAAAAGGGAACTCCCTCTATATGGGGCTCCAACTATGTAACAAAATGCCTATAGGATAATTACAAAAATCCTTCAAGATCGAAGCCCAAAGGGAAACATGAAAGCAAACGAGGGACCATATATTCGAAGGCCCCACAAGCGAGGGCATTTTCCCCACAAGCCTATCCAACGTGTTAGGACGTTCGTGAAACACCTGCCAAGTAAAGAACCTCACCTTCCTAGGGATCCTAATCCTCCAAAGAACCAAAATGATCGACACCCCTAAAGGTAAAGGATCAACCAAATACCACGAGAACCCGTCCAAAGGTATACTTAATTATCATAGGAGGTTTAATTAGTATCATTTGTTCCTTTTTATTCCCCAACCATTTTAGTATACAACTATTCAATGTTGACATTTTTTTAGCTATCCATGTGGAGGATGACTTGGAATGTCCTACTCTCTTGCTGTTTCACCGTCCCTCCCAAGTCTCGTTGCCTTGACTTTTAGTCCTTCAATCCCATTGCTCATCGGATGAATTCCTTGGAGAGTTTGGATTTTAAGGTCATCTGCCATACTTCTACCTTTTTCAAAACTGTAGCGTTGAAGAGAGCCTTAGTAAGCAGTATTGTTATTTCAAAGAAAAATTCTCCCATTTCGATGAAATGATTTATGGAAGCTAAGTTGGTCCATTGGTTAACCAATGATGCTTGGATAGAGATGTCCACGGGGCTGGGCACGGAGGGGACGGGGAAGCCATCCCGTCCCCGTCCCCGCGAATTTCCCCATGGGAAACAGGGCGGGGATTCCGTGGGGATCGGGTTCCCCGTGGGGAAAAATTCCCCGCCTTTGTTTTTTTAATTTTTTTTTAATCAAATATGGAGTTTTCCAATGCAATTTTAATTGAAACAAAACATTTCTTTGTGCAAATTTCAATAGAATATCATCAATTTTTCCATTAAAAACATCCATTCATAATCCATCAATTATTCTCATTAAAATTCAACATAAACTTAAATAATAAAAACATCCATCTCATTAAAATTCAACTTAAACTTAAATAATACCCATTCATAATCCATCAATTATTTTAAGAAAAGTTACAACATGACAACAACATATTTGTTTGAGACACAACAGACAACAACATGACAATAACATAACCAAACCAAGCCGCCATCAACGAATTTCATCCACTTTTGCAAGGGATGATTCCTAAAAAAAAAACAAATATTGTACATATTAATATAAATCAATATTAAAATAATAATAATAATAATAATACACGAACTTATAACTTACATCATCTGGATCTTGATCCTCAAGAATATTTTCCAAAACTTTAGCATCTATAGGAGTATGCTTATCTATTTAAGACATGTAAAAGGAAAATTAGATCTCAAATTGTAAATAATAAAAGCTTATTAAATAAATTAAACAATTCATACCTTCCGCCCATAACCAATCTTGAGTACACATCAAAGCTTCCAATAAAGTTTCATGAATTTGAGAATGATGTGGACCTACGTGTCTACCACCAATACTAAATGCAGATTCAGAAGCAACAGTAGTGACGGGAACGACTAGAATATCTTTTGCAATTTGATACAAAACAGGATACTTCACTCCATTCAACTTCCACTATTGCAAAATGTTAAAGTCATCCGGCCGCAGTAGAAGAGACTCATCCAAATAATGATCAAACTCTGATTTGACATTATCAACATCATTTTCAACATTATTAACAAACTCTTCAAACTTGAGATATCGATCTTTCCTATTAACAAGAGCAGTCGAACTACTACTTCCATCTCGCCTTGAAGTCGAAGAAGTATTAATTGTAGATGTAGAACGTTGAGGTTCTTCTATTATTCTTGAATTTGAACTATAAAACTTCATCAAATCACAACACAAGTCTCTAACGCGTTTAATTTCAACAGTATGATGAGATCCATAGATTTGAAGAAAATAAAACTGGATCAATCTCATCTTAAATCTAGGATCTAATACTGTAGCTATTGCCAATACACCATGAATCACACTCCAATATTTTTCAAACTTAGCAATCATTCTTGATGCCATTACTTGTACCTCCTCAACATCAAAGTTAAGCTACTTAGAAAGTTCCAACCTAATTTCACAAACTTCTTCAAAAAAGACATTGGAGGTTGGATAACTTGACCTAGAAAACAACTCAGTCATCAAGTAAAATGGTTCTAATCTATCACACATTTCTTTTGCAAAATTCCAATCAGTATCTGAAGGAAGACAAGTGTATAGTGGTTCATGTTGTTTTAGACGAGGAAAAACATCCTTGTATTCCAAAGCAGTTTTGAGTATCACAAAGGTTGAATTCCATCTTGTAACACAATCAAGACTTAGTTTTTAAGTGCATGGAATTTGTAATTGACGAACTCCTTCTTCAAATTTTTCCTTCCTTTTTGGAAAAAGAGTCCAGAAATGAACAGTACTTCTAATCTTCTCTATACCATCCAAAATTACAGTCAAACCATGTTTCATTATCAAATTCAAAATATGTGCACAACAACGAATGTAGAACAAACTTCCATGCAACCATAGTGTCCTTAAATCTAACTTCCTTCATAAAATGTCAACCATTACATCATTTGTTGGACAATTATGTACTGTTAAAGTGAATAATTTACGATCTATGTTCCAATAAAAAATACACTCCATTAATGCTTTAGAAAGTAACTGTCCAGTATGTGGATGTGGCACGTGTACAAACCTAATATAGTAGTATTACGTAATAATATGTTAAAATGAAAACTACCAAATGAACAAAATATACATAACAACATAAAAATGTAAATTACCTTAAAAGTCTGCTTTGCAGGACCCAAGAATCATCAATAAAATGTGCAGTGATTGCCATGTATCCCTTCTTCTGACTAGATGCAGTCCACATGTCCGTAGTAAGAGCAACCCTACTTCTATTGTTTTCCAAAAACTTCATTGTGTTAATTCTCTCTTCTTCATAAATTTTTATTATCTCCCTCCTCATTGTGGTTCTTGAAATCATCTTAAACAACGGTTGAACACCACTCAAAAACTTTCTAAATCCTTTGTGTTTAACCATGTTTATTGGATATTCATGTAAAATTATAGCACAAGCAAGATCTCTTCTAGAAGTTTCAAAATCAAATAGGGTCGGATTTAGGACTACTTTTCCTTCATTGGTTTTAGTGGGTCTCAAACATGATTGCCTAATGTCTCTTTGTCTCCGTAAGGGACAAATTTTAAAATGGTCATGTAAATACTTTGTCCCATTTTTAGATTCCTCTCCTACTTTTTTCCACAATAATTACATATTGCTTTCATTGTGTCATTTATTTTGTCTTTTATAATGATTCCATACTACTGACGTCAATCTATTACTTTTTAGTACATCCTCATTATCATCGGTATCTAATGTAATAAGCGTAGATTGATCATTACCACTCGAAACACTATTTATTGGGGTTGATTCGCTCATGTTCATGGATGTTGGAGTTGAACCACCTTGTTCTAACTCATTATTATTCGATAGTCATTTTCAAATTTCACCTACAAATAGTCAAATAGTAACAAAACAATCACAAAATCGAACAACTAGTCAATTTCAGACATACAAAAAAAATCACAGATCCACTAGTTTTATCTTCTACACAAATCACAGATCATAGATTCACAATCACAAATCACATATTCACAAATCAGATCAGAAATCACAGATTAGATTCACAAATCGAACACCTAGTTTTATCTTCTACATAAATCACAGATTCACAAATCAGATAAGAAAGTGGATATTCAGATGTTGGATATACCTTGAAACGATTTGACAGAGGGACACGACCACAAGGTGAGGCAGACCAGAGTTTGGTGGTTGGGATGGGCGACGACGACGAGGTGACTATGAGGCCGTGACCATGAGGGTGAGATGAGAAGTCAGATTGAGAAGAGAACTCGAGTGACCGAGTTGGTGCCGTGGGCCCATGACGTGAGCGAGAGGGAGAGTGATGTGAGGCGGTGGTGAGGTGATAGACTGGTGAGTCGGTGACTGAGTGATTATGAGGGAGAGGAACTCGGCCAACTCTGTGTAAAAGTGAGGCCGTGATTTGCGATTTGCAAAGTGAGTTGAGGAGTAGAGGATTGAGGGAGGCGTGCCGTGCCGCATGAGGTGAGGGATTCCCTTAGGATTTTATAATATATATATATATATACTCGGGGCGGGGCCGAGGTCGGGGCTGGGGCTGGGTAATATATTCCCTGTCCCCGACCCCGAAATGTAAATGGGGAAAAAAATTCCCCACTCCCTCCCCCATTCCCTGTATATTCGGGGATTCCCCAGCCCGTTCGGAATGGGTCCGGGTCCGGCGGATTAAATGGACATCTCTATGCTTGGATGATCTCCTCATTACTCCTCTGAGTGACGTCTTATATATATATATATATATATATATATCAAGAAACAACTTCTCATCGATGTATATATTGAAAGGAATAAGCATTCAATGTTGTCTCAAATTATAACAAAAGGAATAAGCGTTCAAAGTAAACAAAATACAAAATCAAGAACATAGTAACAAATACAATTGTACAATCAAGTAGAGATCGGGTAAGAAACAATAAAAGCTAATACAGAACAATGGAATGCTCAAAATTGTTGCCTATTAAGAACCAAAAGAACATGCAAAAATTTTGAACCCTAGCTTACCGCTGATTTTCACATCTTAAGGGCAATGTCCTGATTCCTTTTAGACAGACCCAAAATTCAAATGGAGCCATTCTAGATCCTTCTGCATGTTGAAGGAAATACAACTATTTTGCCAAGCACCTTTGTTTTTTTTTTCTTTTTTTTTGGAAAAAAGATGTAAATCCGGGCCATGCCGATGGAGAATTTCGAGCTAATTCTTTTTGGAAAGTTTCCCAAACCGTGGGGATTCCAAGATCAAACAACTGTAGAAACTCGAGGAATACCTAGTGCAATACTCTCAATGAATCCTTTGAGGGCCTAGTGAAGTAATCTCATGCAACCGAAAACCACTAATTGCAATAAGGGAAGAAAACTTGCAGACTTTTAAGGCACTGTGACTGCATTTGATGCTTTCAAGCACTGTGACTGCGTTTGATGTTGAATCTTCCTTCTTCAAAGACTAAAACAGATTAATTAAATCAGGGATGATGATAAGGTTGGAAATTCAATTCTTCACCGACTACTGATTCATCAATACAATCATGTTTGGTTCAATTGCAATAGTCATTAATTGTAAACCACGCAACTAAAAACCACTAATTGCAATAAGGGATTAAAACTTACAAACTTTCAAGGCACTGTGACTGCGTTTGATGTTGAATCTTCATTCTTCGAAGACTAAAACAGATTAATCAAACTAGGGATGATGATAAGGTTGAAAATCCAGTTCTTGTCTGACTTTTGATTCATTAATAGAATCATGTTTGATTATAAATGAAACACTAATTGCAAACTTTCAAGCTATTGTGATTGCATTTGATGTTGAATCTTCCTTCTTCGAAGATTGAAACAGATTAATCAAATCATGGATGATGATAAGTTTGAAAATTCAATTCTTCACTGACTATTGATTCATCAGTAGAATCGTGTTTGGTTCAATTGCAACATTCACTACTTGAAAACCACTAATTGCAATAAGGGACAAAAAGTTGCAAACTTTCAAGGCACTGTGATTGCGATTGTTGAATCTTCCTTCTTCAAAGGCTGAAATAGATTAATCAAATTAGGGATGATGATAAGGTTGAAAATCCAATTCTTCATGAATTTCTGATTCATCAATAGAATCATGTTTGGTTCTAAATGAAACAGAGGAGGATTAAGTGATGATTGGATAAACTTTGAGAAAAAGCAGCTTCTTGAGTACCAATATGCCCTTTATGTAGAATAGAGTATTGATGTGAATGTTGTCAAGGCCTTCAACAAAATGAAATTTATAACAACGGATCTAAAGCTAAATAACTTGTAGTATTTATAACAGCCTAATCGACTCATTCGAAAAAGTCAGACAGACTCTCATTATAGAAAACCAATTTTTTAATAAAGAATTAATTTCTAAATTAACTAAATAGGTGATGAGAAGCATTCCATACTACCTAGTTAATTGCATTAAGCTTAGGGATTGATTAGAACGACAACTTAAACTGATCAAGTTCAATTCAAGGCTTTTGTATTCATTGAGTCTATTATATTCAACATTATGATAATCATGGAACCACCATAGATTGAATCATAACCATCATTCATCCTATTCGCTACTTGAATTAAACATGCATTTGGGGTGATTAGAGATCTTAAACACATGTAAAGCGTAGATGAACACCCAAGCTAATTAAGGCATCAACTCAATCAATCAAACATGCTCATGAATCAAACAAAGGATAGAAAACAATAAATTCAAGAAACTCATTACATTATTTTAAAATCTCATTAGAAACCACGAGTATAGGCCTACCAACCTCTAAATCAGCATCTCGAACCTAGTTGGACATTGAATCCACTACAAAGAAAGAAAATAGTTAAAGCTCAAGGGATTTGGCTAAAATCAGCCAAATCCAAATTTTAGTCAGTCGAAAATTCTCCACACTTGACCTAAAGCAAAAAGATAAGTATCTATAGTAGCATTGTGATGTTTGCTGCTTTCCCAGCGCTCTGCAGTGTTGCTCGACGCTATTGTGACATTTCCTCTGGAGAGGGTCACGACACTTTAGGACAACATCGCGATGACTTTTTCCTTGTAGAGTGTTGAAGCACTGCAGTGCTCTGGGCAAGAGCAATTTCGCAATCTATTCTATCTAATTTGCTCCAAGAAGCGTTGTTTTAACACTGATTTGCCCTAAATGCTCTGAAAGAATCCTTATGCTCAGTGTTCTGTAAATAAACCATTTAAGCTCATAAAACATCTTAACGGAGCTATCAAGTATGAGTCATCTGATGGACTTCCAACTTGTGCAAGTTCCAGATATTTTAATGGTGTCTCTTGAATTAGCACCAAAACTGGATAATGTTGTTATAATGATGTATCTTGATGTTCTAATGGTGTCTCTTGAATTAGCACCAAAAGGTTGAATAGACTCATTACCACGAGGGGTGGCTTGTTGAGACGAGTGAATGAGTGATAAGTTGTTAAACTCGGTCTGAAAATGGTAATGTACAGGCTCAAAAGTTTCAAAAAGAAGATTTGAACTTCATTAAATGAAGAAGGAAGAGTGGTTCAATCCTTCTCTTTGATTTGCCACATGCTGGATATCCTTAGCGTGTTTTGTTTCGGAAATCGGTTTGTGATAGAACCAAATGCAGACTTGCTAGGTGGAGAGGTTTACTATTACGAAAGTTGTTGATGACATTCTTCTGGTTAAGAAATTTAGGAGGCTCTTTAGTCAATTTGATTGGAATCACATTGGGTATAGAGTTAAATGACTTTTTTTTAAATAATGAAAATAGAACTTTTTATTGATGTAATAAAAAGAGATTATTGCTCTTGATACAATGAATCCATAAGGAACGTTTAAAGAACGAAGGGTCGATTAGTGCACCCAAATATCTCAAATGCAATGAAAACGTAGCAAAGTACAATATAATCATAACATTATAAATGCTTAAATAAAAGGTCGACAATACAAGTCGAAAAGCCATTAAGCAGGAAAAATAAATGCTCTCCAATTTAAGCAAAGATCTTGAATGAAAAAATCTGCAAGTGATTTAGATAGAGTATACCAAGAAGAGGCATTAAGACGAGCAATTTCGAAATGATCCATCTAAATTGAAAATTTGTCATGAAAGACATGTTGATTCCTCTCAAACCAAACTTCTGTCAATAGTGCTTTAACAGCATTAGACCAAAGTAAACGTGACATGGAATTCAAGACTGGACCCACCAAAACCTGCAAAAATTATCACGAAAAATATTGCCAAAGACCCAACTAATGTTAAACACATAAAATAACCTTTGCCAACACTGCTTAGTATAGTGACTATCAAAGAAAATATGTTTTGAACTTCTCAAGGTTAGAATATATCTTTTAGGGGTGTTTGGGCTAAGGAGTGGAATAGTGAGGAGTAAGGAGTTATGAAGTCTAAGGAGTTGTGAACTCCTGGGATCCATAATATAAGGAGTGGAATAGTGAAGAGTAAGGAGTTATGAAGTCTAAGGAGTTGTGAACTCCTGGGATCCATAGTGTAAGGAGTTGATAAGATATAAAATTGGTAATTTTTAGTAGTGAGATCCACCAACTCCTTGGCCAAACAAGGAGTGGAGTTCACAAACTCCTACTTCCCTACTCCTAGTTCTCAATCCTCAGGCCAAACATATCCTTAGTGTCTGTAAGGTGCTATTTGATATTCAAAATCCTGAAATATCATTCCGAGGGCATACAAAACATAAACCAGCATTTGAGAGAGCTAGAAACTCTTCTTACCTAGCACAAAAGCTCCAACAAGACAAAACCTACCTTTCCTTTCCTTCCCTGGCAACGTATATCCCATAAACGTAGTACTGGTCCATTAACTAACTTTCATTAGGTGTAATTGCTTCTTGCCCTTTTTTACACTTCAATTCTTGCCCTTTTCCCTAATAACTTAGGCTCCACTTGGTAACAATTTGGAGCCTGTTTGGTAATCATTTGGTTTTCAGTTATTGTTTTTTAAAATTAAGTCCATAGATACTACTTCCACTTCCAATTTTTTCATTTGTTATTTACTTTTTACCAATTGTTTAAAAAACCAAACCAAAATTTGAAAACTAAAAAAAAGTAGCTTTTAAAAACTTGCTTTTGTTTTTGGAATTTGGCTAAGAATTCAACGTTGTACTTAAGAAAGATACAAATCATGTAAGAAATGAGGAGGAAATAGGCTTAATTTTCAAAAACCAAAAACAAAAGACGAAATGGTTTCCCTTTCAAAAAAAAAAAAAAAAAAAAAAACGAAATGGTTACTAAACAAGGCCTAGTTTTTCGTTTTTTGAAATTAAGCCTATTTCTTCTTAATTGCTTACGATGATTTCTCAAGCAGAAGAGTTGAATTCTTACCAAAATTCCAAAGACAAACAAGTTTTTTAAAATATTTTTTTTTAGTTTTTAGAACTTGGCATGATTTTTGAAACTATTGGCCAAAAGTAAATAACAAAGCAAAGAATTTAGAGGTGGAATGCGGGTTTATAAGTTTAATTTTCAAAAACTAAAAACAAAAGCCTAAGGCCCCGTTTGGGTAGCCATTTCATTTTTTGTTTTTGGTTTTTAAAGATTAAGCCTATTTTCTCTCAATTTCTTACAATGTTATGCATCTTTCTTGAGTATAATAGTTGAATTCTTAGTCAAATTTCAAAAACAAAAACAGGTTTTTAAAAGCTACTTTTTTTGTTTTCAAAATTTGGCGTGAGCTTTTTAAACTATTGGTAAAAAGTTGATAAAACTGAATAAATTTGGAGGTGGAAGTAGTGTCTATAGACTTAATTTTCAAAAGCCAAAAACAAAAACGAACTGGTTATCAAACCAGGGTTTTAAGTTTTTATTTTTAAGTTAAATCTAACATACCGATTTTTTGTTTTAGTATTAAGTTTCTTTTCAAGTTTTGTGAATTTTCTACTTTTAATATATATGTCTTATATATAAAGGTGAACTTCTATGGAAAGTTTGCATTGCCACAATTTTTGTTGTCCCACCATTTTTGTTCTACTTCAGCTAGAATTTATTTATCTATTTGATTTCACTCTTCTTCTCTGTGTTTAAGAAACATTGAGATTTTATTATTTCTGCAATAACTTTTCTTATCGACTTCATTTCTCAACTACATATATATAAGAACGAACATATGGAGCATGAAGTACTCACTTCAGTTGCTTTGGTTTACAAATTTACCATCTTGTGAAAGAAAAGAAAACAAATAACCTTATATTTTCCATCAACAGCTTCCATCTTACTATGTCAATCTGATTATCTCGAACCCCGGCAGATGAAATTAACAAACCTCTGCTTTCCAGCTTACTTCCCATTTTGATTCTTAGATCATTGCCTGGAACTGCTTCTTTTTCAAGGATCTTGATACCCAAAGGTCTTATTGAAGTCAACATCTACCACATTTTTTTTTGTGGACCCAAACTGAGGTGAAAGACTGGAAATTTCATGGGCTGATTACGGAATGAGCCTTGGTTCTAATCACTTTCTGAACATCCAACAAACTCGAGATATCACAATTGAGCGGCTACTTTGAAAAGTGCTTCAAGGCAGATTCTTTCAACTCAATTTTCAGCAGGCAATCTCTAATCAAGCCACCATCTCTTTTTAAATTAGCTGGACACATCGCCTTTCTTCCACTAGAGGGAGGCCAAAATGAACATTTAAAAAACCACCCTTGTTGATTGTTGAACTTGGAGACTCTAAAAGTACCAGACAAGTCCCTATCTTTCTTAGAAAATGGGGCTGAAACTGGGAAGAGCATAAGTTCTAACAGACTTTTCCAGCCACTGAAAATGGGAAAGAAAAAGAGGAATAACCTTATTAAACTTCAAATCTTCCATGCTAACCAAACCCTCATCTTTCCAAAATGCAAAAGTATATATTATGGACATAGCAACTCTTAGTGTATCCATGATAAAATCAAAAGCTCAGACAGCGACAGCATGGATTAAACTAAACGTAAGAAAGTGGCTGGTCGGAAGGATGTGGTTGAAGGCTGAACAGGAGGGGAGGGAGGGAGGAGGGAGGAGAGAGGAGAGCATTTTTCCTAGTCCTCCGCCTATTCAATTTGTTAACATTCTGATGGCGTCCCTCACCTGGAGCTGCTTGAGCACTGAAATTGCCATCTCTTGGAATCTCGACACTATGTATATCGGAAGAAGCCATACTGATATTCTGTAACCTTAATACACACTTGCAATCTAGCAATTCAACGTATTCGTTGATCTACCCAAAAAGCCTCTACAAGAGCAACAAGAAATTATATTTTCAACTGTAACGACAAGTTGCCAAGCTCGGTAGCGTGGGCTTGTTACCTCTAGCAGAGGGGCAAAGTAAAATTCTAAAAGGAAAAACTGCAAACAAGTTTCTGATTTTAGTTCAACCGCTATAACTTGCCACCATGTTTGCTTTTCCATGTTTTTTAAGTCCATCTTACAAGTTTGAGGATGAATTATCCAAAAAAAAATAAAAAAATTTCTCCGTTTCTCCTCCTTGCAATACTCCTTAGTCATGTGATCTTTATGAAATTTTAGTAAGGCTTTGTCAACTTGGGAGGGGTTGATCAAGCAACCCTCAGCAATTTACTTCTTATCGTTGCAGAAATTGACTTCCAATCATTATGACGTTGTGATCTTGAAATAAGAATTGTACATCTTCAGTCCATATTAACAACTTCCTCCACTTTTCTGATCCAGACACCTCTCCACCTAAGGTATTTCGACAATACAAAACAACCCAGTCAAATCTGGGGGCTATGATCTCTCCCCTTCCCCTATTACAACTTTCTACAAAAGACATGAAAATCATCACCCTTTCTTAATACGCATGTATGCTACCCTTTTTCAGCATTCCCTACAGTGGTCCAAGTGGCCCCCACCTGCTCCCTTGGCGATTGTTCTAGGTAACTTGTCGAGGGGGTATTTTCCTTTTTGCCCCTTCTTGCATGTTTTCGTGATTGGGGGCCTAACGGGTGTCTTTAGTGCACTTCAACGACTTCCTCCACTTTTCTGATCCAGACGCCTTTCCACCTAGAGTTGCAAATGTAGAGGTCCAATGAGAATTCTTAAGTTGCTGGATGTAATAGTCAACCTGCCATATATTTATTTACCTTGTGTATTTCACATATAATTTTACAGTAATAGGTGTTTGTTTTCAGTGTCGAGAATGGGTAAGGTTTTTCTCTGATGTAGTGACTTACCTTGTGGATTACACTGTTACCAAGCTTCCATTTTGAAAACTGTTAGGGCACTTGACAGCAAGGAGTGATGTATACAGTTTCGGTGTTGTTCTTCTGGAGCTTTTGACAGGAAGAAAGTCTGTTGACAAGACAAAACCAAGCAAGGAGCAGAATTTGGTAGATTGGGCCCGACCTAAACTAAATGACAAGAGGAAGTTGCTACAAATAATTGACCCTAGATTGGAAAGTCAATACTCGATAAGGGCAGCACAGAAGGCTTGCAGCCTAGCGTATTATTGCCTGAGCCAGAATCCAAAAGCAAGACCATTAATGAGCGATGTAGTTGAAACTCTGGAACCATTGCAAAGCGGTAACGATGCAACTGAATATTCATCAATGGGAACTAGTCCATTTGTTAGGGGGGGTGCCCCTGATTACAGGATGCGACGAAGGTTTATTGACAATGTTGGTTCAGGGGCTAGTTGCCGGTCTCCTAACCCCAATTGTTCCCCGAGCGGCCCTACTGCATGTAGGGTTAGATGAAAATGCATCTTGTTTTGTACTTGGCTTGCTCTTTGCTTTTATTGAAATGAGAATGTCCAGTGTAAGACGTCGTACATTGGTGTCTATGTCTCGTAGATGATCGCAGTGTCACTCGATGCTGTTCATCGCCAACCTGGAATTGTAATATTTGGCCATGTGTTGTGTAGAATATTTGGAACTGTAATTATTACATGGACACATCGTTCTAACTTGCATGTGTTTCTTAGAAGCGATATGTAGGGCGCTTTTGTAATTAATCTGCACATTTTCGTGATTCTAGGCTTCGGCAGGATCTGATATCTTTCATGCATGTTATGTGTATATGCTATTTTGGGATTTTGTAATTAACTTTGATCTTTGACTTAACTATGATCTTGAATTTTCTTACCCTTTCCTAATCTATGTAGTCGATGAAATATGAAAACGTGACATGCATGAAAATTTTGTTTATTTGTTTCTTTTTAAAAAAATCTCCTTTTTTACCTTATTTTAGTATAAGATCTGCTATAGTTTATATTATCACACTTATTATAATTTATTATATTATTACTAATTAATTTGACATATATAGGCACATGTACATGCGTATATAATCAAATCGACATCCAAGGAAGCACGGATGTTCTTGAAAATATATATACAAGAAAAGTTTTAGTTTGATATCAACGGCTACAATTTGCTTTCATGTCCTTCACAATTAGTATATTCTTACAATCAAAATAAATTATTATCTGAGTGAATAAAATTTGTACACTTTAACACTTATTATTATTATTGAAAATAAGTTTAACATTATTGAGTCATGGTTAAATTCTATTTTATTCATTTGGTCAGAAGTTGCAATGGACGGCGTAAATTTAATGGGTATTTTTTGTAATGTTACTTTTTTTTTTTTTTTTTTTATCGATAAATGTCATAACTTTTCTGTATTTGTAAATATAGCATCAGATTGACTTTTATTATTGTGATTTGTTTTATTCTTTCAACTTATTTAAAAATTGAGTATGGAAAATAACTGAAATTGTTAAAATTAGGGAATGAAACTAACTAGTTACTGAACATGAACATAACTTGATAGTAATGCATGAAGATCTTAAAATAGAAAGTTCAAGTTTTTCACTCCATGGGTAGAAAGATTTGAGCCTTTTATCTCTAGATTGATAAAAAATGCATGTCTTAATTAGGTGAGTTATGCCTAAATTGGTAAATTAATAAAGGCTTAAGAGTTCGTATAATACTAAAAGGTAATAGATATTTATTATATTGTATTCCAAAAATGCCTCTTCACAAATAAAAAACAAACTTTTGTGAGCTTGTTATATATTAATATTTATAATACAAAGATGGTATATCATTAATGTACTTTAATGAAATATAACGATGATATATTTTATATTTAATAATTAATTCATGTTTATGCACCCACAATGAAAATCTGTCCTAAAGGAATCAATCGCGAGGGAATGAGATTCTTTTAATGAAGTTCACTATAAATACACTAGAGTCATAATAATAAATTCTTTGTTTTTGTTTACTTTCGTATGCAAATGTAACGAATGTAAATAATTACCAAATTGCCATTTTATATGTCTAATTAACTAAACTAAGTAATATGTTGTTACAAGAATGAAAAACACTTTGTCATTTTTATTTACTAATTCAATTTTTTATTTTTATTTACTAGTTCAAATTTTTATTTTTATTTACTAGTTCAAATTTTTATTTTTATTTACTTATTCAAACATCTATATCTTAGTAAATAATGCTTAAATTTAAATTAAGAAAATGTATACTTTTAAATAGGGCTTCGTGTAGATTTGACAAATTAAGTTTTAAAAATTAGACCCATTACCCAAACTTATTATTTTTGCAAAAATGGTAAAAAACAAGCCCAACCCATGAAATGTCAAAAAAGTACGGATACTCCTAATAGATCTAATACACTTGATATACACTTGATACACATTTGATAAACTTGATACATCTGATATACCTAATATCCCTTGATACACTCACACTTATTCCCTTGATACACTATTAATATACATATGATACACATGATACACTGCTGATACACTTGATACATTACTGATGTACATTTGATACACTTGATACAAGATGTTGAGATTGACATCTGGATGGTACCAACGACCCGATCTTGATTCAGAGTGGTGTCGTTGAACAGAGGAATCATAATGACATTAACGATGAGAAACGACTCCACAACTAATACTACTCGATGTAGGTCTATTGGCCTAAACACACTCAATCTTACCACCAAAATCGTTCGAATCGTTCAAATCTGGCAACAGTAGAACTCAAACTGCTTGATGTAGGGATCAAGCGACATTATCGTAAGCTCGAGCAGCCTCTCCGGCAAAACCAAAAGTATCAAGCCAAATCCTAGTTTTCTTCCAAGGATCTCTGATCTCAATGGCATATCTACCCAAGAACGCTTATGAAGCCCTTAAGAGGACTCTGTATCGGATCTCCTTGATAGGATTTTCAGGTTGAATAGTTGATTGAGGTATTTCACTTGCAATGTTAATTATTGTTAAATATATTGTTGATATGCCAAATTTAAAGTGAACATAACAATTAAAATTTGATTTAAATAGAAATTTGGTATAGTTATATGTCTAATATACTATTAAAACTTGAAAAAAAAAATAATACGATTAATCAAAACCTAAATTAGAGAAAATTTTAAAAATACATTTGACGAAACTATCCTAAATCAATCTGGAAGAAGGTTTCTAGTGCTGTTAAATTGTTGGCCAATATCCAAAAATTGTTGTAAGAAAACTGTTTAACTTGAGAAAATAGTACTCCAAAAGCACTCTCAAACAAAGCATCAGCCAGTTATTACAAATGTAGAAGCAGCACTGAGGATTTAGTTAGTATCCTCAATTGGAAAACAAAATCAAGGCCATTGCAATATGTGAAATAATGAAGAGTGTCTTTCCATTCAAATGCGTAAGAAAACAGACAAGGAAAACAAGATTTGTGAACAAAAACCATCCATGAAACTTGTGTACATTACCCTGCCGTATCTTCATCAAACATACCGTATAAAGCTCCCTAATTTTAAAAATTAAACATAGAATTTGATTATTGCTATATTTGCATAATCAAAAAGTTCAAAGTCATGTTTGCAATTTTCTTAATTTATTTTGTCATCCATTACAATTTCTCTTTAAAATATAAAGTAGTAATTACGTTAAATTATACCCATCTAATTCAATTTTTAATTTGGAAAAAGCACATAATCTTTTATATAAATACATTTGAAAAAAGACAAAAATTTTCAAACGAGATCTACCGTTATTTAACTTAATAAGATAATTTTGTTTAATTTATTTAGATTACATTTTTTTTGTAACAAACTAATAAAAAAAAAAACATGTTGAAGAGAAAAAAAGATTCTTCATGCAAATGTATAAAAAATACCAAAAATCATGCATTAAACAAAAATGCTAACTAGATTAGTGCGTCCATGTGTGTGCTTGCGTTAATATAGATCTCTAAAATAGAAAAAATAGAAAAAATAACTTTTATTTATATATGAATATGGATATGAATTTGTATACAGAAATGAGGAATAAAAGAATGTTAACTTTATCATTATAGATATCGATATAGATGTAGATTATTGAAATTGATTGTTGATATTAATTATTGATATGAGCATGAATTTAGAAAGAAAAGGTAAATGGATGAAAAGTTAATAAAAAAGATGGCGTGGGCTACCTAATAAACAATGAGAATGAAATTGATTTAAAAAAAAAAGTTTAATATAATTACACGACATGATGACATTTTTTAGGAAGGGCAATGAACACAGTAGACCCCCAAGTTTGTTCTCTCATTTCCTCTCCCTCCCTCTCTTGATTTCTTTTCCTCTCTGACAATTACTCCCTTGACCTCGCTCCACTTTTTTTCTTTCGTTGAATATTGCTTATATATTTTTGTTTGAGTACAATTGAAGGTAGGAAAATTCAAATACAGACTTTGTGTTACTAATATATTCGTTCAGTTAAATTATACTCACTTTGTTGTATATTAATTACATTTATTAATAGGTAAATGTGACTTTAATGTAATATTTAATGGATAGTAAATACTAGTGATAGATTTTTACTAGATATCTAAGTAAGTGTTTATAAGTGCAAAAAGAGTGCTTATAAATATTTAGAAAGTCAATTCAAACAAATCATTATTCAACACATTCCCATTCTCTTGAGCAAAATTGCATTCCTTTATAAATCAGAAAGTTAATAAAAATTACATTCGATTCTTTTTTTTTTTTTTTTTTTAATTTTTAATTTTTTCGTTCGACTGTAGAAGATCTTTGTGTTTCTTTTTAGTAATGTTTTGTTCTGTTTGATGATTTTTTTTTTCTGATTTAGGTTTTGACAAATTGTCCTGTCTTTTTTCGTTCAAGTTTTAGTGGTGTATCATATGTATAATCGATATACCAAATTTATATTTAAATCAATTTTTAATCATTCACTTTATTTTGAAATTGGTATATATCAACAATATATCTAACAACATTCAACATAAAATCGGTAACTTATTTTATTGTACAAAATGCATGATTTTCATACATATTTTAGTATTTTTTTTTTCCGTTATTGGAAGTTGTACTTTACATGTTATACCCCTTTATATTTTGAAGTAAAACATTGTGTGTTTCATTTTATAAGCATGATATTTCATGTGTGTCAACTGTGTATCAAATGTAAGACTTGAGTATATTAGACAACAATCAGTAAATACTCGAAGTGAGACATAAGTGTATCAACAGTACATTTGACGCTAATCAACTTTTGAAGTGCATTCAACAATATATCTAACAATAATAAATATTCCATTAGCAATCACACATTTTAATCGTATAGGGCATTTTCGGACCTTCATTATTTTCATAATTTTTTATTTAAGAAGTATAGTAACTATAATGACTTGACTCTCTAACACATACTGGAAGGACGTTCTCTACACGCATGCATAACTTGAAAATAGTTCCTTTGCAAACTTAACTAAAAGAAATAAAACCCTTTTTATTAAATGAAGCGCTAAAAGAATAAAAACATATAATCATTGCTCGAAGTGCCCCTAACTCTAATTTAAAATAAATTAAGTAAATAGCTGAATAAAACAATCTAAGTTATACTTATTGAAGTGATAACTTGAAAACCCTACATACCCCTTACTTGTTCTTCATCAATTCAACTTGATTTAAGTGTTTCCACCACACATTCCAGCTTGAGTATAGTAGAGAAGATCTCGGTGGTAGTTCTCTTGAAGTTTCAAGCTCTATCTTGGTGGATTTCAACTGAATTCGTGGAGGAAATCTTCAAAGGTAATGTGTTTCAAACCCTCTTATGAATATCATATGAACAACATGCTTAAAACTCAAATTAAATGTAGATTAAGTGCTTAATGATTCAGTAGTCTTCCGTTGCATGATATATTATTCCTTTAATTGGTATCAAAACATGATTTAAGCACTTAACTATTGTTAATTTGAGTTTGGTGGGTGTTTTTTCATGAACTGCATGAAATAGTATGCTGATATGATTTTTCCATTGTTTTGGCATTTTAATCCTTTCAATTATGTTGTTTCTCTTGTAATTGACTCTTGTTTAATGGGCCTTATGTTGGGGTTGATGCCCTAAATCTCGTGTCCTGTAGTTTGTAAACAGTATATACGAACACCTGTGATTGTTAATATATGATATTTACTTCACATCTTGTTGTTTTGCTTGGTTATTTGTTTTATTTGCTTTACAACAAACCAATAAACATAAAATCCCTAGTTATCTGTATGTGACTCAAGCATGTATGTGGTGACATACAAGTGGATCATGTCTTGAGTGATAAACAAAATGGTTTGTAGTATATGGATATAGGAGGGAAACCTTATTCTGGTAATGCTACGGACGCGACCCACTTTGTGGAATGGTCACAAGTATTGTGACTTGCCACAGATGGTCTGATTCTAATAATTTGTGTTGGGGATATGCAAGCGGGAGAATCCTATACAAAGAGTTTGTATAAGACCTGACCACGAAATGTTAATATCTCGTTATTTAACACCGTTCATGACAGAGACTTCAATTCACTAGGATGACCATAGGTAACATGACCTCAATCCTGAGTGAGTTGGAACTCCTTCCATTGAGGACGGTCTTTTGATTTGTATAGGTGAGTGACCAAGTCGCCGATTCAAACCTACCATTTTGGGGATAGGTCTGATTTGGGAACTGGGAACTCAACTACACAAGATGGAATTCACTCCTTCCCCGAGGCAGGGTTAAATAGATAGATGGCTCCCTTAAGGGCTGATTCTGGGGCTTGAACGATGTGGTGCCACACACCTTCTCTTGGCCCGAGAGGTGTTCACAAATAGTTGGACTATGTTGTATTGTTCATTAGAGGAATCAGTGGTACTTAAAGAGTGAGAAGTAACTACAGGGGAAAAACGGTAAATTAGCCCAACTGTACTTACGAGCATCTGTGAAGGGTCATCGTGCTCATGATTAGTTATATCGAATGGACATAGAAATATATATGTGGTAAGAAGAGTCTTGGTCTTTAGTGGAATCACTGACAGTTAACGGATGGTGAATCTTGTGGCTAAAGAGTTTAGTAAGCTATTCATGTACCATTGGAGCTTCGAGCCACAGGTCCATTAGGTCACTTAGGTAGTTTGGATTAAGTCGAGAACCAGTGTTTGGGTTAATTTGAAATGTTCAAATTGACAAGAGGAAGTTCAATTATGTATGATATAATTGGACTGGTTAATTATATGTCATATAATTAACTAAATGTATGAGATACATTATTTTGGAGGAAATTAGATATAAATATGATTTATATCAAGTAGAGAAAAAAATACTATAGTAGATATATGATATCAAACTATAGGATATAAATATAATATGATTATATTTATTAATTAAATTAATTAATTAATTATTTAATAATTAACCAATTAATTCACGTTTGAACATGGGATCATGGAGCCGCGAAGGTTAAGGAAACTGACGGGTTAAATTATGAAAATTGTTTTCATTTTGAGAAGATAATCCAGTCGTGCATTTGATATCCCGTGCCCAAAAGAATTCGGAAAGAGCTATCACGATAGCCTATACGATAGAATCTCATTCGTCTAAATGATCTTCTAGTTCACGCGTTCCCTAAACGATCGTATACCACTTTCCTAAACGTTCATCCAATTTTTCCTAAACGATCGTGTAGTTCTACTATATGATAAATGTCTCCACTATACGATAGTAGATTTCTTCTCGCATGAGCTTATCGTCTACTCGAAGTCTTTTCCTCCACCCTCTACTAAACTCACTAGAGCCCATTCTTTGGGTTTTTGATGCCGAGGATACTCAGGTTTCCCTTGTGGTGGTGTTGTCCTCGCGACCTTGTTCGTGTACGTTCGGATCGTGCAGTAACAGTCGACAGACTCGCCGGGTGCTAGTAGATCGATGGGAGTTTTCCGCTGCTGTGGGTTCACTCATAGGAAGATATTCTTCCTCTGGTATGAACCCTTTTCTCTATGTTTTATTGTATTCTGAGCATGCTATTGATGAGTTTAATATGCATAACTGTTAGTATGGAAGGTATATCATTTGTGTTTCAGTCATTGTGAAATCGGAGAGATCTAAGTCCGCTCATAGAACTCTTGGTATGAGATCCTTCAATTGGTATCAGAGCCATGATTCTGATACTCTGATTTCATTTGTTGTAACGAAATAACATTTACATTCATGGTAGGTACATTTCTACGCTGTTTTAAGTGTTAATACTATTGTAGATGTGTTGGATTAATGGATGTTTTCGGGATGAATTGCCTCGATCTGTTTAAATTCCTTTTACGTTTGTGGTTGTATGTAAAGGCTTTTGCGTTTTTGGGCATATATAATCGTAATCGAGTCTGTATTCATAGTGTTTGAAGTCTTGAGTCGTTTGTCGAAGTTCTGGGCAAAGGTTGCGGCTCTTCGAGGAAGAAGATGATCTAAGGTTGATCGCATCGTGCAGAAAAGGTTCTATGCGATCACTGTCCATTGCATCGTGAAGATGAAAGACTAAGCGATCGTGGTTGAACGCATCGGTTGAACGATGGGGTATGCGATCAAGATTTGGTCGTATCAGAAAGACGATAGGGCACGCGATCACTGAGTATCGTTTAATGCGCACGCGAGCTAGATGATCGTTTATGTCAGCAAGTTTCATCGCTTAGTAACTGACTAAACGATCACTTAGCATCGCAAGGTAAATCATTTATCAATTGCACGCATCGGTTAAACGATTAGACGCTTGTGTATCGTTTAAAGCGTTCTAGACGATCGTTTAGGTCAGCAAGCTTCATCGCTTAGTAACTGACTAAATGATCGCTTAGTAACTCAAGGTAAATCATTTACCTATCATCACACTACACGATCGCATGGACGATCAGGCTTCTAGCCTCGTCGTAGTCTACGCGATCATTTGCTAAAGTTCCTATTGTCTAGCGCGCCCTGAACAATCATCTACCTGCTAAAGATTGCTACACGATGGAGACCTCCTGGCGGTTCAAGACCCGGTTTACTCGATGACAAATGTAATAGATAGGGTTATTCATTTCGGTTCTTTTTGGTTTAAAGGCTCATCCCGGTCCATTAATCTATTTGTTTAATACATGCGATGTATGTCTTATATGTCATATGGTATACACATATAGTAAATCCCACCTTAGGTTATGCGTTGATCATGCATCATCTCTTTATTATAATTGTTATAATTTAGAGAAGCATGATTTTATTATGTAAGAGCATGCTCATGCATCATTAATATAAGAGTTATATTTATGCATGCATAAAAAGCATTGACATGCATCATCTTTATATTATAATTGTTATAGTATAAGGGTGAATGATAGCATGTTTCCTTGGTTATTACTCGTTATATAAAAGTGATATAGTAATGACCGGATATTGCATGAAGCATGACACATAGGAAACTTTATAATTGTTATAAACGCCTCGTTATGCGCAATATTATTTTTGGTTGTTTCTTTTTAAGAGCTAAAGAGAAATTAGAACTAAAAGAAATAAGAAAGACATGCATGCTCACTTAAGTTTAGTTCATGTTTTAAAATGTTTAAAACTTTGATCACATAGACCTAAGATCACGGTTCTAATATGATTAGCAACCCTAAGGCTTTAATCTTTTAATCAGTTTAATAGGATTAAATTAGCTAATAAAAGGTTAAAGTGTAGCAAATCTATCTATAAGGGACCTTTTGTCTAAGGCGGGTTCTGTCTAGGCTGGGGTATTTAAGTTGACGGAAATGTAACACCCCTATCCGGGAACTTACCTGGAAAGGTGAATTAGATAGATTTGATGTATGCATGCAAGTTAAGGACAATCCATTAAAGTGTTTAAATGTGACTACTTGAACTTGTTTATATTTCATAAACAAACGATGTTTATGAGTAGGTTTTAAAAAGACCACTTAGACTAAAATCAGTAGTTGAACTGTCTAGGTTAATGAATCCGTAGGTAGAACATTCAGTGAGAGGTACTTGGGGCATAAGATGCTTCACTTAAACCTTTCACTTTTCTCCTAAAGTCCACACCGTGAGATCTATCCTCAGCCTCGCGACACCTTTGGCGTGTCCCCCCGACGGATGGTGTTTGGGTGGGTCAATATCAGGGTGGATGGAAAGAATGTTCATAGTAAGTGGAAGCGGAAAGTGCGACAGCATATCCCTTGGTCTCCTTTGTTAGGTCGAATAAAGTTACTGTGCATTGCCTCGAGGCACTCTGTAAGTGTCCCCTTGATGGCAGTTTTGCGCGTTTCTTTATTTGATCTCCTGTAAGAGGATAAGGTAACTTAGTCTCTTGTCCTAATCTGTCTTTTCCCCACGGTAAGCGCATTAGGGCAGGACGTTAGCACCGAAAACAAGAGGTTACACTTACACGGAATAGTTAAATGTTAACGATTCTGGACCAAAAAAATGGTGGTTGTTAGGTTCAGTTCCAAGAGTTGGTTCTGCCTAATGGTTGAGAATGTCTTATCCCAATGAAGGGGCAACTGATCACCCTATCGGTGGCGTTTGTCCTGACTCACTGGGCATCATTGAAAAATAGAAGTCTATAACTTAGGGTACTTGAAACTGTTTTGCAAATCTAATTGGTTTAAAAGTGGTTTAGCAAAAACTAATCAAGATTTGTTCATATTTTCAGCAACTTTTTCAAATGGCTACAACCAATTTATCTTTGTTAAGTGCCAAAAAATTAATTGGCGACAATTTTTCAACATGGAAACACATGATCACGACGATCCTAATCATCGAGGATCTTATGTTTGCTCTCACGGAGGCTTGTCCTTCTATTCTAGCTCCAAATGCCACTCGAAATGTTCGGGAGGCATACGAGCGATGGACAAGGGAGAATGAGAAGGCCCAAGCCTATATCTTGGCAAGTCTTTCTAGCATCTTGGCCAAGAAGCATAAGCCTATAGTATCAGCCCGTGAGATCATGGAGTCCCTGGGGGGATGTTTGGATGACCGTCTGATCAGCTTATGCATGAGGCTCTTAAATACATATTCAACTCCAAAATGCAAGAAGGCACCTCTGTTCGTGAACATATGCTAAATATGATGGTCCACTTTAATGTGGTGGAGTTGAATGGGTCCACCATCGATGAGGGCAGCCAGGTTAGCATAATCCTGCATTCTTTGCTGGAGAGCTTCCTGCACTTTGTTACCAATGTGATTCTTTACAAAGTGAAATATATTCTTACAACTCTCCTTAACGAGTTGCATACATACCAATGTTTACTGAAAAGTAAGGAGAGGCAGAAGGGTGAGGAAAATGTTGCTTCATCATCAAGGACGTTCCATAGAGGTTCGACCTCAAGAACGAAATCTGCACCTTCTACTTCTAACTCTACAAAGGAGAAGAAGAAGAAGGGTGGTAAGGGAAAAGGGAAGGCACCTGCTAACCCACCGCCTGTTGCCCCGAGGAGGCGTCCACCAGTTGCTAAGGGAAAATGTTTCCATTGCAATCAAGATGGACATTGGAAGAGGAACTGTCCTTGGTATCTGAAGGAGAAGAAAGCAGCCAAGGTTAAGGCAAAGGCAGATAAAGGTAAATATGATTTACTTGTGCTCGAAACTTGTTTAGTGGAGAATGATGATTCGGCCTGGATAATTGATTCAGGTGCCACTAACCATGTTTGTTCTTATTTTTCAGGGAATTAGATCTTGGTGACAGTTGGAGGCTGGTGAGATGACGATGCGAGTAGGCACCGGGTACGCTGTCTTAGCTGTGTCAGTGGGATCCAGTTGACTTTACACAATAGGTTTCTAAATTTAAATGATGTATATATTGTTCTTGAACTAAAAAGGAACCTTATTTCTATAAAGTGCTTATTGCAATGTAAATTTACTGTTTCTTTCAATTTGAGTAAAGCGTTTATTCATAAAGATGGTGTTTTTATTTGCACAACAAATCTGGAATCAAATTTATATGTGCTAAGGCCGTTAGCCATTAATTCCCTTCATAGTACTGAAATATTTAGAACTGTCGTATCTCAATCAAAACGTCAACGAATTTCTCCAAAAGAAAATGCCCAACTTTGGCATCTACGTTTAGGGCACATCAATCTCAATAGGATTGAGAGATTGGTGAAGAATGGACTTCTAAGTGAGTTAGAAGAAATTTTTTTACCTGTGTGCGAATCTTGCCTTTAGGGTAAGATGACTAAACGACCTTTTACTTGAAAAGGTTTTAGAGCCAAAGAGCCTCTTGAGTTAGTACATTCTGACTTTTATGGTTCTATGAATGTGCGATCCCGGGGTGGCTATGAGTTTTTTATTAGTTTTACT
Source organism: Benincasa hispida (assembly GCF_027475165.1). Lineage (NCBI taxonomy): Eukaryota > Viridiplantae > Streptophyta > Magnoliopsida > Cucurbitales > Cucurbitaceae > Benincasa > Benincasa hispida. The sequence continues at coordinate 56,206,995 of NC_143488.1, read as the reverse complement.
AATGATTACTCCAGGTACGGGTATGTTTATCTTTTTCTACGGAATTCTGAATCCTTTGAAAAATTCAAAGAGTTCAAGGCTAAATTGAAAATGCATTGGATAGACGGATTAAAACACTTCGATCAGATCGAGGTGGAGAGTTTTTGGACTCCACATTCCAAGACTATTTGATAGAACATGGAATCGTTTCCCAACTTTCAGCACCGGGTACACCTCAGCAGAATGGTGTAGTGGAGAGGAAAAATAGGACCTTGTTAGACATGGTTCATTCGATGATGAGTTACGCTTCCTTACCGGACTCGTTTTGGGGTTTCGCAGTAGAGACTGTGGTGTACATACTCAACTGTGTTCCCTCCAAGCGTGTTGCAAGAACACCTCTGGAGTTGTGGAATGGGCGTAAAGCTAGTTTACATCATTTTCGCATTTGGGGTTATGCCTCTTTGTAGGCTACCCCAAAGGTACACGAGGGGGTTATTTTTATGATCTGACGGAAAATAGGGTGTTTGTTTCAACAAACGCTACTTTCTTAGAGGAGAATCATATAAGGCAACACAGTCCATGAAGCAAAGTCATGTTACGTGAGATTTTCAATGAAACTACTGAAACTTCAACAAGAGTTTTTGAAGAGCCTGCTACATCAACAAGAGTTGTTGATGGGAGTTCATCCAGTAGGTCGGTTCCACTTTAGGAGTTGAGAGAACCTTAACGTAGTGGGAGGGTTGCGAACCCACCCGTTCGCTATCTGGGTTTCATGGAAATCCTTGCTATGGTAGCAAATGGCGACGTTGAGGATCCGTTGTCTTATAAGAAGACAATGAAGGATGTAGACCGGGATGAATGATTCAAGGCCATAGATCTCAAGATGGATTCGACGTACTTCAACTCAATATGGGATCTTATAGATCAGCCTAATGGGGTTCGCCTTATAGGTTGTAAATGGATCTACAAGTGCAAACGGGGTGCTAATGGGAAGGTACAGATCTTCAAGGCTCGACTTGTGACAAAGGGTTATACCCAGGTAGAGGGAGTCGACTATGAGGAGACTTTCTCGCTTGTTGCTATGTTAAAGTCGATCCGCATCCTCCTGTCCATTGTAGCTTATTATAATTATGAGATCTGGCAAATGGACGTTAAGACGGCCTTTCTGAATGGCAATATTGAGGAGACCATTTAAATGGTGTAGCCTAAGGGATTCATAGCCCAAGGTCAAGAGCAAAAGGTTTGCAAACTGAATCGGTCCATTTATGGACTGAAACAGGTGTCTCGATCTTGGAACATATGATTTGATACTGCGATCAAGTCGTATGGCTTTGACTAAAACGTTAACGAACCTTGTGTCTATAAGCAGATCATCAACGCTTCAGTAGTCTTTTAGTGTTGTATGTAGACGATATCCTACTCATTGGAAATGATGTAGGTCTACTGACTGTAGTTAAGAACTGGTTAGTGACCCAATTCCAAATGAAGGATTTGGGAGAGGCTCAGTTTATTTTAGGGATCCAAATTTCTCGGGATCGTAAGAATAAAGTGCTAGCATTGTCTGAGGCATCATACATTGACAAGATGTTACTCAAGTACTCGATGCACGACTCTAAGAAGGGTCTACTGCCGTTCAGGCATGGAGTCACTTTGTCTAAGGAAATGTGTCCTAAGATGCCTCAAGAGGTTGAGGAGATGAGACGGGTTCCATATGCGTCTACCATGGGCAGTTTGATGTACGCGAGGCTCTGTACTCATCCGGACATCTGCTACGCTGTGGGCATAGTCAGTAGGTATCAGTTTAACCCAGGCCAGGGTCACTGGACCGCAGTGAAGAACATCTTCAAGTATCTTCGGAGAACGAGGGACTACATGTTTGTGTATGGTTCGAGGGATTTGATCCTTACAGGATACAAAGATTCTGACTTTTAGACTGATAAGGACTCTCACAAGTCCACATCAGGGTCAGACTTCACTCTTAATGAAAGAGTTGTAGTGTGCCGAAGCACTAAGCAGGGGTGCATCACCGACTCCACTATGGAGGCGGAATAAGTAGCGGCTTGCGAAGCTGCTAAGAAGGCTGTTTGGCTCAGGAAGTTCTTGACAGACCTAGAAGTTGTTCCAGATATTTCTAGGCTCATTACTCTTTATTGTGATAATAGTGGGGCAGTGGCAAACTCCAAGGAGCCAAGGAGTCACCGGTGTGAAAAACACATAGAGCGAAAATATCATCTGGTCCGCGAGATAGTGTATCGAGGGGACGTGATTGTCACGTAGATCGCTTCGTAACACAATGTTGCCGACCCATTTACGAAGGCTCTCACAACTACAGTGTTTGAGGGTCACCTACGGAGCATGGGTCTACAGGACCGCCCACGGCTGAACTAGGGCAAGTGGGAGATTTTATTATACTAGGCTTTTATGTGCCCTAGTTTCTTGTTGGGGTTGATGCCTCAAAGTCTCGTATCCTGTAGTTTGTAAACAGTATATACAAACACATGTGATTGTTAATATATGATATTTACTTCACATCTTGTTGTTTTGCTCGGTTATTTGTTTTATTTGCTTTATCACAAACCAATAAACATAAAATCCCTGGTTATCTGTATGTGACTCAAGCATGTATGTGGTGACATACAAGTGGATCATATCTTGAGTGATAACCAAAATGGTATGTAGTATATGGATATAGGAGAGAAACCTTATCCTGGTAATGCTACGAACTCGGCCCGCTTTGTGGAATGGTCACAAGTGTTGTGACTTACCACAGTTGGTCTGATCCTGATCATTTGTGTTGGGGACATGCGAGCAGAGGTGTCCTATACAAAGAGTTTGTATAAGACCTTACCACGAAGTGTTAATGTCTCGTTATATAACACCGTTCATGACAAAGACTTCACTTAACTAGGATGACCATAGGTAACATGACCTCAATCCTGAGTGAGTTGGAAACTCTTGCCATTGAGGGCGGTCCTTTGATTTGTATGGGTGCGAGTGGCCAAGTCGCCGATTCAAATCTACATTTTAGGGATACGTCTGATTTGGTAGTTGGTAACTCAACTACACAAGATGGAATTCACTCCTTTCCCGAGGAAGGGGTAAGTAGATAGATAGCTCTCTTAAGGGCTGATTTCGGGGCTTGAACGATGTGGCGCCACACACCTTCTCTTGGCTCGAGAGGTGTTCACACATAGTTGGACTATGTTGTATTGTTCATTAGATGAATCAGTGGTACTTAAGGGCAAAATGGTAAATTGGCCCAGCTGTACTTACGAGCATCTGTGAAGGGTCATCATACTCATGATTGGTTATATCCAATGGACACAGAAATATATCTGTGGTAAGAAGAGTTCAGTTGTTGGTCTTTAGGGGAATCACTCACAGTTATGGATGGTGAATCTCATTGCTAAAGAGTTTAGTCAGCTATTCACGTACCATTGGAGCTTCGAGCCACAGGTCCATTAGGTCACCTGGGTGGGTTGGATTAAGTCGAGAACTAGTGTTTGGGTTAATTTGAAATGTTCAAATTGACAAGAGAAAGTTCAATTATATATGATATAATTGGACTGGTTAATTATATGTGATATAATTGGATTGATTAATTATATGTGATATAATTAACTAAATGTATGAGATACATTAGTTTGGAGGAAATTAGATGTAAATATGATTTATATCAAGTAGACGAAAAATACTATAGTAGATATATGATATCAAATTATCCGATATAAATATAATATGATTATATTTATTAATTATATTAATTGATTAATTATTTAATAATTAACCAATTAATTCACATTTGAACGTGGGATCATGAGGCCGCGAAGGTTAAGGTAACCGACGGGTTAAAGTATGAAAATTGTTTTCATTTTGAGAAGATAATTCAATCGTGCATTTGATATCCCGTGTCCAAAAGAATTCGTGAAAGAGCGACCGCGAGAGCCTATACGATAGAATCTCATTTGTCTAAACGATCGTGTAGTTTTACTATACGATAAGTGTCTCCGGTATACGATAGCAGAGTTCTTCTCGCGCGCGCTTAATGTCTACTCGAAGTCTTTTCCTCCATTCTCTACCAAACTTTCCAGAGCCCACTCTTTGGGTTTTTGACGCCGAGGATACTCGGGTTTCCCTTGTAGTGGTTTTGTCCCCGCGACCTTGTTCGTGTACATTCGGATCATGCAATAACAGTTGACAAACTCGTCGGGTGCTGGTAGATCGACGGGATTTTTCCGCTGTTGTGGGTTCACTCATAAGAAGATAGTCTTCCTTTGGTATGAACCCCTTTCTCTATGTTTTATTGTATTCTGAGCATGCTTTTGATGAGTTTAATATGCATAACTGTTAGTATGGAATGTATATCATTTGTGTTCCGGTCACTGTGAAATCAGAGCGATCTAAGCCCGCTCATGGAACTCTCGGTATGAGATCCTTCACCTTAATATGTGTTTAAGAGTTTTTAATTCATATGGAGTCATTAAAGGTTGAAATTAGGATGTAATTGAAGAAAGAAGTGAAGAAGTCCGAGCTGCAGATTTCCAGTTCTTCAACTACTGTTTGATTTTCCAGCGAGATTGAACCAAGTTCGAGCGAGATTTCAAGTTCAAACGAGATTTTGAATCAAGTTTGAGCGAGATTCTGTTGGAATTTCCAGCGAGATTTTAAGTTCAAACAAAATTTTGAATCAAGTTTGCACGAGATTCTGATGGAAGTCCTAGCGAGATTTCAAGTTCGAACGAGGTTTTGAATCAAGTTCGAACGAGATTTCAAGCTAGGAGCGAGATTCTAATGGTCTGGTTTGAGCCAGATTTCAATGCAAGCAAGATTCTTGAATCGATTTAAGAAGATTGACTGGTTTGACCGGTTTTCTTCAAACTTGACTCGGTTCATTTTCAAAATTGTTTTGATTGGCCCGGTTCAGGTGGTTCACATCCGGTTGAAGCATTTTTTTTGGGTCTGGTTTGGAGCTGTTCGAAACGGTCAAGAAGCAATTTGGAGCTGTCAACTATTTTTTTTTTTGTAATACATAGGCTTTTATTTACTTAAAAATGCCAAAACTAAAAATCGTATTAGTATGTGTTTAATTGTTTATGCATGTGATGTATGCTATAATTAAATAAATCTTGTATATGCATACAGTATGCCATGTAGATTTAAATCCCACCGTAGGAAGTATATTACCTGCATTGGAAGTATGTTATAAATTGTTATAATATATAGTATGCATGTATAAGGTTTCTTTTAATATAAATGTTATATTAAATGCCTTTGATGAATGTTGTGGATGTTTAGCGTGTCTAATTTTTGTAAGTTGTTATAAAATGTAATTAGACTTTAAAATCCATAACGAAGATACACGACATGCTCACTTAGGTTAACAACTAGTTTTAAACTGTTAAAATAGATTGTTACCTTATAAAATTTTGTTACAAACTCAAATCGGTTCATAAACCTGTCTAAGGCTGGGGGTACTTAAGTTGATGGTTTACGTAACACCTCCAACCTGAGGATTATGACTGAAAGATTGAGCATTGTTAACTGATTTTATAAGCTTGCGTGAGCGGTTTGAGGTTTAAAACTGGTTTAAACACTTAGACATCTTATGGTTATATCCATATATAAATGTTATATTTGGATAAAAATGATATAGACTTAGGTTGTTTAAAAGTTAGCCGGTTTTAACCTAAGTAAATAGATACCCAAACATTTAGAACACTTTAGTGGGAGGTTAACAATATATTCGATATATAGTTATCAGCTCTCAAGTCCTCAAGAGTTCACACTGTGAGATCCATGCTCGGCTTTGTGTTGCTTTTACTGCGACTACTTTATTCGGAAAGTGTTTGCATGGGTCAATAACAAGGTGAATGGGGAAGTAGTTCATAGTAAGTGGGTGAAGGAAATGTGTCAACATTGTCCCATGGGGCCCCGTCTTGATTGGGGCGGGGAATCCTCAGTTTGACCGGGGATGGGGTCAAACTGGGGAATTTTTCGGGGCCCCATTCGGGGATGGGGCGGGGATAGGGATGGTATCCCCGCCTTGATCCTGACCCCAATTTTATATAGTTTTATTTTTAATATTTTATAAATATATATTTATAATATATAAAATAACTTATTTATATGTATGTTTATAATGTATACTATAGCCTTATGTTGTAAGCCCAATAATGAATATATAAATTCTAAATTTAAGCCCAAAAGTCAAGCTCAAACTTAAAAAATTAAAAGAAAAAAAATGGAAAATCCCTGCGGAGATCTAATAGGGGATTCCCCATAGGGAATTAGTAGAGGAATCCTCGTGGGGAAATGGGGAATGGAGCCCCGTGGGGACCCGTTTCCCCGATGGGGAATCCCCGCCCCCATCCCCACCTTCAAATGGCGGGACGGGGGTGGGGGTGGGGATGGGGGAGGATTTCCGCCCGGGGACGAGGGACTCTCCCCCGCCCCGACCCGACGCAGTTGCCAACCCTAATGGTCTCCTCCATTAGTTTGAATCGTGAGATTCCTATGTTGCATATGCTGTCGTTTTTAGGCGGCACTAGCTAGTCATTAACAACGGCGATCCTCTCAGAGGGTTGTAACATAGGATACAGAACAACCCAAACTTCAGTAAATTAATAGGGTCTTATAGTTCCGTCTTGGATATTGTCTTCCATTTCGGGGCATATTCATACTGTTCTATAAGATTTAAAAATGGCAGGTCACAGTTACAAGAATTACTAATTGTTAGTAAAGATCTTAACCGAAAACGATAACCAAAAAAACTATAGGAGTAAAGAATTATTCTGATATAGTATTTGGTCAAGAATTGTCTTGCTTTATTGAAGGAATTGTTGACTGTCCCACGGTAGCAACTGTTCTAAATCACTAAAGTATCATTGCAAATAAATAAAGATTGATTGGGTATTTTATTATTTTTGCTAAAATTGGATTTAGATGCATAAAGTTTAATAGAATTTGTTTAAATTTTTTCAACAATGTCGAATTCAATTATACAACTACTAGCTTCCAATAAGTTTAACGGTGAAGGATATTCAAACTGGAAATCCACCATCAATACAATATTAGTTGTGGATGATTTGAGGTTTGTGTTGATGGAAGAATATTCTCCGATTCCCTGTACAACAGGGAACCAAAATGTTCGGAACATCTATGATCAGCTGGTTAGGGCTAATGAAAAAGCTCGGGCCTACATCTTAGCAAGTATATCCGATGTACTTAATAAGAAACATAAAGTAATGCTCACCACCCGTGAGATAATGGCATCGCTTTAGGAGATGTTTGGGCAACCTTCATCCTCTGTTCGACATGAAGCCATTAAGTATGTCTATAGTACTTGCATGAAAGATGGTTCCAACGTTAGAGAACATGTTCTCGATATAATGGTTCATTTTAATGTTGTTGAGGCTCATGGGGCGATGGTAGATGAGATAAGTCAAGTAAGTATGATATTGAAATCTCTCTCGGAGAGTTATTTGCCTTTTAGAACCAATGTTGTTATGAAAAAAATTACTTATAATTTGACCACGTTGTTGAACGAGTTACAGACATATCAGTCTATGATGAAACTTAAAAAAAAAAAGAAGTAAATATTATTTCTAAATCTAAGAAGTTTTTTAAGGGGTCGACGTCTAGAACAAGACTCACTGATAACAAGAAGTCTGCTCCTTCTTCTTCAAAAGATAAATCTGTACAAATGAAGAAGAAGGGTAAAGGGTATAAGAAAACCACTACTAAGAAAAGAAAAACAAAAACAAAAACAAAAACAAGACTCCCAAAGGAAAGTGTTTCCATTGCAGAAAGGATGGGCACTGAAAGCGTAACTGCCCAAAATATTCGGCTGAAAAGAAAGCGGAAAAGGCAAAACAAGGTAAATCAGATTTATTAGTAGTTGAAACATGTCTAGTGGAGAATGCTCGCCTAACCTGGATATTAGATTCAGGTGCCACTAATCATGTTTGCACTTTTCTATAGGAAACTAGTTCTTGGAGAAAACTTTCTGAACAGGAAATGACTTTCAAGGTGGGAATAGATGAAGTCATTTCAGCTCATGCAGTGGGAGATATCAAGCTATTTTTTGGAGAGTCTTTCATTTGAAGGAAATCGAACATGAGGATTTCCATGAGCAACAGAATGATCGTTCCAAATTCCAATCGTATTTGAACATACACAATTACAGTCCACAAACGAAAACATACAGGTCATGCATACAGTGAAATTACAACAGGTTTTCAGTAAGATCAAGGGATAAAACATCATACCTTTGAAGACGCATCTTCAAACACCCTAGATCACGAATGCTCGTTCAACCAGCAAACAACAATCTCGAATGCTCGAACACTACAATCGCAACACAAC